>NC_091569.1:41833650-41838650 GCF_042767895.1 Penaeus vannamei | reverse complement strand
AATGAGGTAATAAAATTCTATCACAGGGGTCGGCAACCTTTTGAACATAGTGTGCCAGTTTATAATTAATGCCTTCTTATTAATAACCTTGCGTGCCAGTTTTCAGCACTGTATACCCAAATGTATTTTCCTGCACAAGCATAACGTAAATATAATATTTTTTGTAGCATTTAGTATATGTTTTATGATTTTGGATTTATGCTCATATTAATATCTGTTGCGACGGGGGCTGAGGGTATGCTGCATGTATTAATATACCTGGAGCTCTGCCTCTCACAATCTCTCATTTTGCTGTTAAAGTTTTTTCTTTGAATAAAATAGCGTGCTATAGACAAGCGCTCTGCGTGCCAAGTCTGGCACCTGTTCTGTGATAATAAGACAATTTCCCCTTTAGGCTTTTCCTTTCATAAACTCATATATACTATTGATCTCCCTTTCTTATCTTAATCTTAACCTTCAGAAATAAGAAAAAATATTACGAGGCAATTTTATTGGGGATCTTACAGCACGACCCCGTCGCCTATAAGAAGCAGACCAAAATATTGCTGTTGTAGACACCTTTCCCTTTCTTCCAGTTGCCGCTGCCATTCCTGCAGATCTCTGGTAGATACTTGGCAGATGAGGCTGGAAGGCCTGGCCGTGCGTGGTGTGGTAGCTTGTTGAGTGCATGGAAGTGGTACGCCCGCTTGCTGCTCCTGTGCTGTGCTGCTGAGGGAACCTGTCTCCCATTACTGCGGGTTACCACTGCTTCGGCAGGAGCAGTCCTTTCCTGGAGTTGGTCCTCAAGTCGCTGCAGCCTGTCCTCGCTCGTCCGGGCTATCTCCTCCATCCTGCGCAGCAGTTCTTCCCTATTCTGGGCAACAAGGTCCGTCATCCTCTGCAGCATTTCCTCCATTATCGTGACTTCCTCTTCCACGGCTCGAACTGCGTCCTGCACTCCGGTGTTGGAACCCTGAACAACTATGACTGGAAGGGTTGTATGGCTGTCAGGCGATGAAGTGCGCGAGCTTGGCTGGCTCGATGACCTCGTGGCGCGCAAAGTCCTCCCACGTCCAGGCATAGTACGAAGCCTGGTGACAGGGATACACAGTCCCACACACACTAGAGCAATGCCGTACAAAACAGAAGTACAAAAACTGCCAGAGATACTGGCTAACACACAAAGCAAAGTGAACAGTGATGCGTGATCAACTAAGGCCAAACACTGGCGCATGAAAACTTAAAACTGCCCGTAAACTGGGTAAACTACGAAAAAAACAACGATCCAAGTGCAAAACAAAGGGGAAAAAGTAAAATTAGCAGGGGTGAAAACAAGATTATAACGGTAAAAATGAAGTGTCCTTATACCTAATACAAGCCACTTAATAAAACTAACGTAAGCGGGCATTAGTAAAAACAGACAAATAAAAATGCTGAAAGAGAAAAGCCTCGCTCATAAATACACTCCTGGTAGGTCGCACTCGCTGCCACCAAAAATGGGTGTACCTGTAAGGTTCTGTGAATGAGGAACCCAAAGGAAGCCACCCGTGAGGCGGAAGGGCCAAGGAAAACGAGGGGCCCCGTTCGTTCCTCGCAAAGGGGGTGAGGGGACCAAGCTGAAGGCTAGGATCCAACACGACCTCACAAGCAAATCTATCCCCGGAGATGCAGGTCTACCAAGAGCGTGACCAATATGAAGATGGTACATAAAATGATACAAAAATGAATCCTAAAATGAACTGTAAAAACAACCAATGTGCAGAAGGCACCAAAATAACTGAAATTAAAACGTAAAAAAGGAAGTGCCAAAAGGGCTTATTAAAATATGCCAGAAGGGCTTAAAAAAAATAAAACTTGCCAGAAGGGCTAAAATGATTGCTAAAGAAATATCCTAGAAGGGCTTAAAAACAGTAAAAAGAACTGGCATCTAAATTAAAATACGTAAAATAACACAAACAAGAAGGTAAAAGGAAGCATGAAGAAAAATAAATGAAAAGATCATAAAAAAACAGAAAAGTTAAAAGTAAAAGCTGAAGTAAAAGTTCAGGTAAAAGACGAGTAAAAGGGTAAAACGAATAAAAGAAACTAGTAAAAGAAACCAGTAAAAGTAAGTAAAACTCAGAGTAAGTAAAGAGTAAAAGTAAAGGCACACATGGTTCAAAGTAAAAAAAATGAGTAAAACAATAAAATAACACGTCCAGCATAAATACACCTAGGCAAGTAAACGGAGCAGTACAACCTTGCTTCAGTATCCACGGTGTAAAATCCAGGTAAAGGTAAATCCAAAGGGTCAAGTCACAACAGTCAGAATATCCACTTCGTTTATTGTCTAGAATCAAGGGGGTTACATTGGCTCACGCGGACGGAGTGGTAGCGTCAAAATCATTAAAACAATAAATAGGAAACATTAAAATAAAAGAAAATATACACAAGATAAAACAAAAGGTAAAAGCAATATAACATCCCAAGAAATAAATGAGTAAATAATAATTAGCATAAAAAATACATAAAACCATCTGCTGCAATTCAGAAATAAAAGATATTAAAATAAATGACTTGCTCTCAAAGTAAAAGAGAGATTAAAATGTTAAATAAGAAAAAAACATACCAATAAAAAAATAAAACTGAACTTAGGATAAAAGGAATAAAAAGTACGAGAAAAATCGCAGCAGATGAGGATGCCCCATTATCCGCACGTGAATCATTGTGGGATATCGGCCGAAAGCAAACGAATTCAGTAAAGCTTTCATTCAGTAAATATACAAAAAGGTGTGAATTTACGTAAAATATATGTATAGAGAACCAGCATAAAACAGAAGTAAAATAAAAGCGTAGAAATCAGGCTGGCTGAGGGAAGTGGTCCGTTGTGCTCGACTCGCCCTCTGCATTACGGAGGATGCTAGGTAGGATAGGGGTAGGATGGGGGCAAGAGTGGATATGGTTAAAGGTAGAAGGTAGGACAAACGGGAGAAAAGGAATGGGGAAGGGAGGAATGAGCGTAGAAGTAGAGGAAAGCGAAAAAGCAAAGGAACAAGAAGAGGGTGCGAATGAGGGGTACGAGGGGAAATGCGGCAGGATACAGGATAGGATGGAGGTAGGATAGGTTAGAGATAAAGATAAGAAGTAGAACAAGCAGAGGAAAAGAGTGAAAGAGGGAGAAACTAGCACAGAAGTAGAGGGGAGTATAAAAAGCAAGGGGACAAAGAGAGGGTGCGAATAAGAGGAGAGGGAGAGGAGGATAGAGGAAAAGGGAGGGGGGGGGGGTAGGTGATGCGTAAGGTCCGGGGAGGTGGGGGAAGAAGTTGAAAACCTCACATATTCTCTTCACAAGGCTCAGAGGCACTATTCTTATTGTTTCCAGGAACTGACAGTCAGCGATGGGCAGTATCGCGATATATGTATCGGCGATACGTGTCTAACGATACTTTTGAATTGGTATCGGTACTCAACAAAATCGTTTTATCGGTATCGCTTATGTATTTTTCTTAAGGTGTATCGAATAAAATCAGCAAATTTATACATTGATACATTTACATAACTAACTCCCCTTTCTTTTTCTTATTTTCTTGCTTTCACTAACTTATTCACTCACTCACTCGCTGTTTCTCTCTCGCTATCTATCTCTCTATCTTCCTCCCTCCCCTCTGTTTCTCTGTCTGTCTGTCTATCTGCCTGTCTCATTCCCTCCCTCCCTCCTGTAGCTCTCTCTCTCTCTCTCTCTCTTTCCATTCTCACCCCCCCCCCCCCCCCTCATTCCGTGTCTCCCTTCCTCTCTCTTTCACTCCCTTTCTTCCTCTCTCTCTCTCTCTCTCTCTCTCTCTCTCTCTCTCTCTCTCTCTCTCTCTCTCTCTCTCTCTCTCTCTCTCTCTCTATATATATATATATATATATATATATATATATATATATATATATATATATATATATATATATATATATATTCATATATATATGTGTGTGTGTCTGTGTGTGTATGTATCATTCCCATTATTTCTCTTTCTGTCTCTCTCACGCTCTTTATTTAACTCACTCGCTCACTTACTTAGTTACTCCCTCCCCCCCTCCCTTTCTCTCCCTCTCTTACTTTATTTCTGTCTTTCTTACTTTCTTTCTCATCTTTACTCTCTTTCTCTCTCCCTCCCTCTCTCTCTGTATCTATCTTTTCATCTGTTGAGAAGTGTGTGTGTGTTCGTGTGTTTATTCTCACTCGTAGCTCAATAAGTGTGGAAGAGTTAGAGGACTCTCCCCTCTTATCCTTGGTCATAAAAAGTGGACTTCTATTCTAATCTATGCATTAAGTGCCATGACCGCATCTGTCAGAATGGAAGAGAGACAAGGAAAAAAAGAAACGGAAGAAAGAGGCCATTAGACTAAAAAGGAAGGAAGAAATAGGAGAGAAGGAGAAAAAAGGATGAAGAGAATGAGGATGATAAACTTATTGTATAATCCTGAGACTTTGTTCTGTAGACAACATCGAAAACGTGGATTTGTGGTTCAGCGATGGAGTTCTTGCCTAGGCTGAAAATTCCAGAAAATCTTATTTTTTATTTTTCGTTTTTGTTTTTATCTTCATTATTATGAACTGGTCAGTTTTTTTATGATTTGCATAGCTAATATTATCATTAATACCATAATCATCATGATTTTAATTATCATCAGCAGCAGCATTATTTTCATTGTTATCATTATTATCATTGTCATCATTATCGTGTTGCTATTATCATTGTCATTATCCATTTTATCATCAGTATTACCATTATTGCTAATTTTATTTTCCTAATGGCTTAGGGGGGGTTCACAGCTTTCAACATTTCCACAGGCTTACAAAGCATACACTTTCTGTAAACCCCTCCCTCAAAAAGTGTACAAGAAAACGTAGGTGGCGAAGATAATTCAACGATCGACATTTTTTGATTTTGAAAACCTATACCAGCCCCCCCCCCCCCCAGTCTACGGTTTGGGCGCTTATGAAAATATTGGAAATTATAAACCACCCTTTAGAAATCAAAGGTTAGGTAAGA
>NC_091569.1:41793650-41798650 GCF_042767895.1 Penaeus vannamei | reverse complement strand
ACCGCTATCTCCTGTCGGAAAGGAAAGAGTTTTTCTACAGCATTTCCGTATCTCATGCATCTGTTCCCTTAACGCCTTTCACCTTTCCCTATCCAGTACACTCCTTAAGCCAGTACACACCTTCAGTCCTGTTTCAAAGCGAGTAGAGTCTCCCAAGTCGTAGGTTCTGGACGCGGCAACCACCGTCGCTTGAGACTGAGGCCAAGGGCTCTTCACCCTCGCTGTCTTTACGTCATCCGAAACAGGCATCTTAATTATAGCTTTCGAGCCTGTGATGGACGACTGAAGTACCCTAATCTGAGGGGCGTCGATGCTCACGGGTGTTATCGTGAGGCTAACTGTTTTAATGGCGTTTTTATGTATTCATTGATAGCTGGCCACATTAAAGTGGATGTGCCGGAATTATACATGGAGTCTACGGCTTAAAAGTACACGTGTCCCGTTTTTTTCTTAGGCCAAGGATCCATACATCGATAGTCAAGAGTTATTTTGTGTGTGTCAGTGTGCTTAGTGTGTAATTTAGTTGCAAATCAAGACCCCTGTATCTATATACATCTGCCATTGACATTAAAGTCCGAAGACAATTACGAAAATTATACCTTAGTAATGCAGCTTCTAACCACCATCATGTTCGTAAGGGTGAATTTTCCTCGTGTTCTCCTAACCAGGGAAGAATAAAGCTTAAAACTACACTTCATCCCTCATTCAGTCATCCCAAAACGGGAATGAGGAAAAACCGAGACAGTAAAAAAATACATAAGTGATTGACAGACATGACAAAGGCGTAATCACATGATTAAATACTCGTATATTAATTGCTACTCCCGAGACATTAAACCTAACTGACCCCAATTCCCGTCGAGCAGCCGCAGAAGGGAGGAGTAGGAGGGAGTAGACGGAGAAGCTACAGTCCATGGCTCTCTCTATAGGATCCTTGAGGCTGGTCGAAGGACTGCTCGGAGGAAGGACTTTGCGTGCTGTCTCTCCTTAGCTCTCTCCTCGCTGTCGCTGGCACCTGTTGCCAGCGACAGTCTCTCTGATGCAGTGGGAAGGGTTATGAAAAATTGTCGTCTTCTCTCTGTCTCTCTCTCTCGCTCTGTGAAAATAATAATAATAATGATAATGGCAACGATGATAATCTCATCATCATTATCAGTGGTAATGATAATGATATTGATGATAGGAATCGTAATGAAGATAGCAGAGATAATAGCAATAATTATAACAAAAAAGATAACTAACCATAATCATACTACTATTACTATTTCAACAATTATTACTACCAATACAGTTACTACTCCTGCTATCACTACTACTACGTGGTGATAATGATAATAATAATAATAATTGCGATGGACGACTGCATCACATGGTAGTAAAACATCGAGAGTAATGATAATCATAATAATAATAATATTAATGAGAGTAATAACAATTACAATAAGATAACCATAAAAATGATAATAATAGCAATAGTAATAATGTTAATGATGAATATCACAATAATCATACAAATAATAATGATAATGATGATTATTACAATAATCATACAAACAATAATGATACTGATGATAGTAAATGTATGATAGTGATGATATAATAAAAATAATATAATGATGGTAATAATAATAAGGAAACAATGATAAGGATCATGGTGATAATACTAATAATATTGATTATGATAATAACAATGATATAGTAACAATCATAACACTAAGAATAACGATAATGGTCTTGATAATAATAACAAGGATCAAAGTAAAAACTTTAATGATAATAGCAATAATAATGACAACAATGGTAATATTATCATTTTCATTCTATGATTATCATTATTGTTGTTATCATTATTGTTACAATTATTTTTAGTTGTAGTCTTATTACTATTTGCACTATCATTATATCATCGTCGAGGATTCAGCAACGCTGCCACCGGCACGGCGCATCTTGCAGCGACGAGTGAACAAAAAGTTTACACGTTTATCAAGTTTTCATTTTGATTATTTTTTCTGCTTTCTTTTATTGATTTTTAATCTGAAAATTTGCCTCGATTTGTCCATTCTTTCTCATTTTTTCACGTTTTTATACACGGATCCGTGCATATAACCGCTTCCGTGTTAGGAATCGGTACACGGATCTCCGTGAACGTAGGAATGACTTTCGGGTTTAGGTACACGGAAATCCGTGTTCGGATGGTGAAAAATCGGCCTTCCGTACACGGATCCGTGTATATAACCCTTGCCTTACTATAATTCTCTTTCTTGGCTGAACACTTGTAAAGCCATCTCTGTGCGACAAAATTCACAATATGCAGTACATGAAATATGTTAATATCAACAAGGTTAATAATGAAAAAATAATAATAACAATAATAATATCAACAATATCATAATAGTATCATAATACTAATGATAATCAAAATATTGTAATAATGATAATAATGCTAGTAAATTTCATGGAAACAATTCGCCTAAGCCATTTACACTATTAAATTGAAATATATTATTCTGTAATCTATAATTCCGTAATAAACTGTCATTTCAAACGAATAGTGATAAAGGGTCGAATTCTATGTACACAACACCATAAATATATTAGGTGTGACTATGTTAACACCTGTATTTCTAAGTATATATATCCCTCTCTATGCTAGAGAGGGAGCGGTGAAAGAAAGAGAAGAGAGGGTGAAAAGGGGAATAAGAAGAAATGAGAGAGAGAGAAAGGGTGGAATATGAAGAGCCAAGGGAGAGGAAAAATTGGGTATATTTAGAACGTGTCAATACAGGAAGGGTGAAGAAATTATATCTGATTGGACATCATTATAACTATCTTCATTTTTCTTATCATTATCACAACCATCGTCATTACCTTATTATTATTACTATTACTACTATTATTAACAATCTTTTTGGACGAGAGAATATGTGCTGTCCGCACTATGAATTTTGTGCGCGCAGCAAACAAAAGATACCAACGTGACTGTTTTCGCATTCCTTGAAATATTGCTATCTTTCTAATGCTCTTAAAATCGCTTATGCTATCATTAAAGTTGGCACTACAATTATTGTGATATTATATAATAGCACTAGAAATAAAATGGTTAAAAATTAGTATTTTTCCATTAATCGGTTTTTGCTTCACTAGTCCATACATTACTATGAATATTGATTTACACTTGTATATATGCCTACACGCATGTAAATTTATGACAAATCCACTAATATATCTATGACATACAGACGTTAATACATCCTGTAGCGAAGAACTGTCAATCCTAGTTCTGGCAAATACATTGTATCGAGACAGTTGAACAACAATGTATCTGTACTGTCCCGATACAGTTCCTCAGATACAGCAGCATTCTAAATGTGTTGCTCCACAGTTTAGCTGGTTCAGCTTGAACCCCTGCTTGACTGAGAATTCTGGGGAGATGTCAGATTTCTCTCAGTCTGAGCTGTAGGCCTGGAGAGACCAGCCCTTGAGTCCAATTGCTGGACTATTTCATGGACAGACTTTGTTGGGGTGATTTTTCTGTCTTCCATTTTCTTTGTTGCAGGCCGGACACGATCGGCCTGCGATTTTGCTTTCTTCTGCCCCACTGTAACCTTGTAGGGCTTCAGGGTGACTGCCTTGGTCAATTCCATACTGTGGTCGTTATTTTCTTGTCAGTTAGAGAGGGGGTGGTTTTATTTGTATAAGCCATGTGATATTAGCTTTCGTTCAGCCTCACGCAAGCCCACCCACCACGGAGTCCAAGGGGAAGCTGTATGTTAGAGCACATTCTCTAACAGCCACAGGTGCTAACGTGAGGGTATACGCAGCCATTGTATTGTTTGTGGGACGGCGCTCACGGGACCTGTGTGAGGCCAAACAACACAGCAACTGCTTGACCCTAGTCTCCTGTTGGAAACCAGTCGATTGACCTGACCTGGCCGGTCAGGCCGCCCGTCTTGCTGGATTAGAGGACCAAAGAGGCGTGTTACTAGCCGCAGGGCGCACTTATTTACAGCATCGCTCAAACTCCAGGACTCCCGTGTCCTCAGCGCACAGGGCTGCCGTGCAAGGTAAACGCATGGGTAGGTCATAGAACCTCTGGGGAGAGTCCAGAGGGGATGCAGACCCTCCTACTGGGTAAGCATCATTGAATGTGGGGATCAGCCCTTCCTAGGTGTTAGTCATTGGGGGCGGCTGCCTCAGCAGGAGGAAGAGGGAGTAGTCCCAAGACCAGCCAGCCTAGGAAGTTGAGTTGGTTTGTGTGAGAGGATGACACCTCTATTTTGGCTAAGGCCCCTTCTAGTAGGTCAGTCTAAGGGGAGGGCCGCCTCAACGAGAGGGAAAGGGGGCCACCCAAGGACCAGAGCTAATACAGGGTCTTTCATGAGTTGTATGAGAGGATGACACCTCTATTTCGGCTAGGGCCCCTTCTAGTATGTCAGTCCATAGGGAAGGCCGCCTCAACGAGAGGGAGAGGGGGCCACCCGAGGACAAGTGACAAGGGGGTCTTTCATGGTTTTGTGAAAGAGGATGACACCTCTGTGTTGGCTATATTCTGCTAAGCCACCCAAAGGCTTAAGAGAAGTAGGGATAGTACCATGACACTATCCTGAGGTTGTGTGCTTCGAGGATGACACCTCTGTGTTGGCTATATTCTGCTAAGCCACCCAAAGGCTTAAGAGAAGTAGGGATAGTACCATGACACTATCCTGAGGTTGTGTGCTTCGAGGATGACACCTCTGTGTTGGCTATATTCTGCTAAGCCACCCAAAGGCTTAAGAGAAGTAGGGATAGTACCATGACACTATCCTGAGGTTGTGTGCTTCGAGGATGACACCTCTTTCTGGCTTTTGTCCTTCCTGTGGTGCTAGTCAGTGGGCAAGGCCGCCTCAACGAGAGGGGAGGGCAGTCACCCAAGGATCAGCAAACCTGCGGAAGGGGAAGGTTTCTGAAGTGCCACTCCAAGGGCTCTTCAGAAACATGGTAAGGCATTAAACTCAATAATG
>NC_091569.1:41776150-41788650 GCF_042767895.1 Penaeus vannamei | reverse complement strand
ACTTTTGTTATAAGTATCATCTACTTTCAATTTATGTAGGGGTCAAAGTATCTCCTATTTTGACTCTCTGTAGGGGATAAACTTTCACCTATTTTAATTTTTGTAGGACCTAAAGTATCACCTATTTTGATTTTATGTAGGGGTTAAAATGTCATCTATTTTGATTTTATATCGGGAAACATTTATTTTCATGTCCAGTAAGAGTCAGAGTTTATCTGCTTACAGATGATAAGAATAATTAACATGATCATAAAATTTTCCGACGTATTAACTTGAAAATTGCATTTCTTTTATACTCGTAACACCTGAATTGTTAATTATCCACCGACGTGTCATTAGTAGGTCAGCTGATTGCATAAACTTGCAAATGTTAGAGAAAGAAGGCATTATGTATTTGTTTGACAACATCAATTCGAATATACATTGCGCAAATGCCTTGTTTTGTTTTCAATACAGCGACTATTTTGAAAGGAATCTAAAGCAAAAATCGAAAGGTAAGAGGAAATACGCACAAAAATCCATTTCATCACCCACGTTTTGTTTCTGATTTTATTTTTTTGTTTGCTAAATCTAATCACGCTTGATATTTTGACAGATGAATGTCCCATAATTTCTCCTTTGGCACTTTGTTATCTAGTCCTGTAAGAGTCTTTTACATTGTTACTATATGCTCTATTTCTCTGTTTTCTCTTTCCAAATCTTTCTTATTTTGATTCTTTCCATGCCCTTTTCCATCACATCTTTCTCATTTCTCTTTATTGGTTTGATTATGTTTATTTAGTGACCATAGAAATTGCCTTAAACTCGATTACAGTTCATATCAGACAGATTACATATAGTAACAGATAACAGACAAGTAAATTAATGAGTTAGAAAAAGAGAGGAAATGGTCATTACTCATGAGGCAAACAGACATACTGGAAAAGGAATATCCAATCCTATAATCTTGTTTCAGTTACCACACAAGAGCTCCCAGCTCCTTCGGTCAGTCATGCAGACCTAACTTTTTTCCCCTAATGGTTTCATACAATCCCTAATGTGACAGCCACTAACAGATTGGACTCCCACAAAGGCTGCCGGGACGGTGTACTCCCCCATAACTCAAGCTTCACAAGGGAAAAGTTATAGATCGGTTGTGTGGTGTGCTTCTTTATGCAAGTCTCAGCGCTATGGTGATATAGAGTCTCTTGCTATTAATCTTTCTCTTTCTTTCGTTCTCTCTGGCCTTTTTCCCCTGTTTGCTCGCCTCGCTCCCTTTTCTACATACATACAGAAACACTTTATGACTAATTTTTTTTTCGTAACCGTACATACAAAAGGTGAACGATTTTATGATTCTTATCCTTGTAGGCGGCTCTATTTCGATTGGGTCAGTAGATATGAGATAACGTAGAATTTGATGCCTTTTCGCTTCCTAGTGAACACATGTGGTGAGTAGTTACTGCTAGAAGCGGGTTAAATGCAGACGTAGAATTATTTCAATTTGCAGATTATCGCCGTTATTTGGGGATTAATCGTAGCATCCTTAATTCTAATCTTTCAATTATAATGCTATAATATGCTGTTTGTAGCTGCTAACTTCTTGCAACCTTTATATTAAAATCTTTTATATAGCACATACCCCCGTATTACACGCGTGGCTTATTTGTTTATGCCTGGTTTTGATAAACGCGTCTATTTCTCTTCTCATATATCCCTTCACCTTTACACATGTGCCTGTTTCTTCTTTCAACGGGACTCTCCTTTCTCATTTCTTTCCGTTTCGTCCTTACCTTTCTTCGCCTCCGTTTCTCCCTTCCTCTTCCTCCCCTTTTCCTTAATCTATCAATCACTCCAACACCGCCAAGGTCCTTTGTTCGACATTCCTCCGTATTCCAAGCGTTTTATTTTCACTTTTTCTTTCCTGTTCTAATCACTATTCTCTATGATTTACTTCTCGGCCTCTCTTTTAATTTATTATTTTCTTTTATTCATATTTCGTTTCCTTAACGCATCCCCATTATCCGACCCTTTTTTCTTTTTATTTCCCAGTTTCCTCTTCGTATTTACCGAATCCTTGTCTTTTGAGTTCGTCATATTCTCTTGTCTTTGTATTTACCGATTCCGTAACATATTTCTCGCTACCCGACCTTTTGCGAATTCCTTCTCTAGTAATAAAATATACGAAACAAATCGAACATAACTTATTCGATGACACCCCTGGTCCTTATTGAAAGTAAGAGACTGCTGACTATTATGCCCTGAACTGGAAAAATAATGATAATATGGATGATAGAAATAACAAATAAAGATAATAATAATGACAAAAGTGATAACAAATGCATAAACAATAATGATAATAATAATGATAATGACAACAATAACGATGATTATGATGATGATGATGATAATAATAATAACATTAATAATAATAATAATGATAATGATAATAGTAATAATGATAATGATAATGATAATGATATGATAATGATAATGATAATAATGATAATAATAATGATGATAATAATAATAGTAATAATGATAATAACTATAATAGTAATGATGATAAGGATGGTGACAACACCAACAACAATAGTCGTCATAATAATGATAATGGTAATGAAAATAAAAATAAGGATAAAGATAATAAGGATAATAATAATGATATTACTGATGATAATATTTCTGATAATAGTATCAATAATAACAGTAATTTATACCATAAGTAATTTTAATGATTAGAGTAATGATAATAATAATAATAATCTTCATAAAAGACTACTACTACAAACAATAACAAAAATAATGATAATGATGATTAGAATAGCAATAATAATGATTATAATAATAACCATGGCAATAATGATAATTGTGATAATGAAAATAACAGTAGTGATAGTAATGGCAGTATTAATATTAATGATAATGATGATGATGATACTGCTAATTATGATAGTAATAATAATGATAAGAATCCTAACTATGGCAATAATGATAATAGTAATGGTGATAATAATGATAATAATAATGATAATGATAATAATGATAGTAGTAGTAATAATAATAACAATTATGATATTGATGATAATGATGATAACAATAGTAATAATAACAATGATAACAGTAATGATAATAATAATAGTAATAATAGAAATAATAATAATAATAATAACAATAATAATAATAATAGAAATAATGATAATAATGATAATGATAGTGATGATGATAGAAATGAGTATGATGATAACAACAATAATAACAAAAGTAATAGTGATAATAATAGCTAACTGAATAATGTGATAACCAACCAAGGAACTAACCAACGCCATCGAAAACATAAGCTCCTTCACGGAAATTATAATGATATTAGTAACAATAATAATGACACTAACAATAGCGATGATGATGATGATAATAATGATAATGATAATAATAAAAATAATAATAATTATGATGATAATGATAATAATGACAGTAATAATGGTAATTATGATATCAATGATGCTAATTAATAATGATGATAATGATCAGAATGATGATAATAGTAATGATAACATTAATGCTGCTGCTGCTGATAATAATGATAATAGTAATAGTAATTATACTAATAATAATAAAAATAATAATGATGATGGTAATAATAGTAATAATAATAACAATAATAATATTGATAATAATAATGATAATAATAATAATATTAAAAATAGTAATAATAATAATAATAATAATAATAATAACGATAATGATAATAATAACAATAATAATGCTGATAATGATAATAATGATGATGATGATATCGATAAGAATGATAATCGTAATGATAACAATAATAATAATAACAATAACAGTAATAATAATGATAATCATTTTGATAATGATAATAGTATTAAAGTAAGTAATAATGATAATGGTAATAGTATCAATAACGAGCTGAATAAGCCATGAACGACAAACATAAATCAAACAAAACTGATAAAGTGGATGAATGAAAACAAACAAACAGACTTAATAAACCATGATACCAAAAACAACGTCTTACATTTAACTCTTCAAAAAAGAGAAATGAAAAAGCATCGGAAATCCATCCCGGGCTTCGAATCCCGCGTCCTCCCTCCCTTGGGTCAGATACGCGTGCCATGGCGACGCGACCTTCCTTAGGCCTACGGAGGTGACAGAAATTCCCTGAGATCCGAACGCAGTTCCTTTTCCCTCTAGGGAGGAGGGAGCTGCAATGGGGAAGGGGGAGGGGAGGGGAGAGGGGGAAGGGAAAGAGCAGGAAGACCTCTTCATGGAAAGGCAAATGAAAGTGGGAAAAACGGTTCAGAAATGATCCATGGATTTGGATTGGCGTCAAAACGAGATGAGAGGCGTAATCTCAGTGTCTTTGCGAAGATAGATGAATATAGAGGAAGAGAGGACAAAGAACACTGAATTTTTTGGCATTCATGGGGATCCCTATTTCCTGTAAATAGAAATAACTAAACTTTTTAGGAATGTCGTGAAAAAGAAAGGCATAATAGGGAAATAAATAACTCGGAAGACACCGCTCCGATAGCAATAGCGTGTGTGTGCGTGTGTGTGTGTGTGTGTGTAGACAGAACGAACAGGAAATTGGCCATAGTGAACTCTACATATATAGTACTGTGTTTCAGCTTTATTAATATTAATGTAATTAGTGACCATTTAGATAAATATTTTGTTCCCTTCTTATTAGTTTAGTGTTGGAAAGAATCATTATTAGTTATTAATAGCATAAAAAATATGCTGATTGTTTGTTCTTTAAAAAGATATAATTTTTTGAACAGGGAGTGGTTGCAGCGAGTAATTTTATCAGCCTCATGAGTGAAGTTTAATTACATATATATATATATATATATATATATATATATATATATATATATATATATATATATATATATATATATATATATATATATACACACACACACACACACACACACACACACACACACACACACACACACACACACACACACACATACACACACACACACACACACATATATTCATAGACACATACACTACACACGCACATGCATGCACGCACGCACACACACACCTGACCACTCAACCACACACACACGTTAAGTGTGTGTGTGTACATCGGGGTATGAATGTAAGTTGTTGCTATCATCCATGTAACTTAGATTTAAGAATTAAATAAACCGTTTTCTCCAGACTCTAATGCTATTACCGATCTCTTTACGTGCTGCTTGATGTGCCTCCGGAAAAGGCATGAGTTCTTCCTAGAAACTTAAGAATTATGTCAAGTGGGAAGAGTAACAGTTCGATTTTACTACAATGAATTTATTTAGTGAACGTTTACGTGTCCTGAAGGCCCTCCCCTTATTATTATAATATTTTACAAACAAAAGACCATCCAGGCAAAAGAGGTAAAAAAGAACTAAGGAAAAATAATGAAATAATAAAAAAGTGTGTATAAAAGAACTTACCTACTTGGAGAAAACCTAAGAACATAGTGTTGCGGACACTGACTACATTCACTAATTTAAAAATTATTCTGCAGAAACGATACGTGAAAGACCTGTCTACGAAAATGTATTCAGGCGGAATCTATCGACCATGAATGTCACACGACGGAGTCTAAAGTGAACTTTCTTCATGAACATTGGTTTAAGCAAATGAATGTGCTAGACATCAGAGGTCATATAGCATTAAGGGAAGAACTTCTCTCCATATTAAACTCTGCCAGAAGTGTCTTGACGGATGTCACAGCTACTCACTGTTACCCTCTGAGAAATGCAAGAAATGCATTTTTTAACGCATACCTGCATTGTAATTTCTATCATATTAAACCCAAATACTTATTTATTCGATGCACATTCTTTAGAAATGTCACGCGTTCTATATTATGTGACATGCATTTTTTATTAGAAATACCAGGATGGCTTTTGGTTTAAGCGGCGATCTTTGTGCATTTAACAAAGGGATCAATGATTCATTCGTTCTCGCAATACTGGTTCGAATCTTCCCAAACCGAATCTTGTTACAACTATACTCTGCGCAAGTGGAGCCATCTGTCGGCTGATTTGAACTTTTCTTGTCACAGTGCTCACTGGTCGTTCCGGAAGAGAAGTTCGTTTACAGTGTTCCTTACGTCTCCGAATTCTCCTCCAAAGTTCCGCTGAAAACGAACTATGAAATTGTTTTGATCTCAGGGATAATATTAAATTCAGTGAAGTGCAATAATAGTTTCCCAGCTGCAGAGGTGCGTCTGAGGTTCGTCCCTTTCTAACTCCCGTCACCATAATGTAATCTTAATTTGTATTTTTGTATGTACATAATATTGCAATTGATAAAGCAGCTAGATAGGAAACATGGTGACTGGGAAAGGGGGTTAGGTTCATAAGGCTATTAGGAGGGTGTTCTGATCCCAGCCAGAAAGAAATAGCGGAAAATCTACAGCAGACGACAATCAGGGTTACGGTAAACAAATGTATATGGAGTGATTACTTTGACGGAAAGGGGGACACGTTTCATGTATGGCAAAATGTGAGCAATTCAAAAATGAAGGAGATACTTCAAAAGAGAAGATAGGAGTCCCTCACCATGTTGACATCGCCGATTAAGACTATCTGTCACCTAGTTTATGCATTACTACGAGCTTATGAAAATTATATTGTAATATTCAACGTCTACTTTTTCTAAATTGTGTATTTTATGCATTACTTGTTCATATATATATATATATATATATATATATATATATATATATATATATATATATATATATATATATATATATATATATTTTTTTTTTTTTTTTTTTTTTTTTTTTTTTTTTTTTTTCTTTTTTTTTTTTTTTTTTTTAGATATTTATGCTATTTTGTACAAAGACCTTTTGCACACATTGTCACCACCAGGACTTTCAAGAGCTTGAATCGCCATTCCCTAACAAAATGCCGTTGAAAAAAGGTTTCGTTTTCAGTGTTGCGTGATTTCAGGACATTTCTAAAACAAAATCTTGGCTCTGCAGAAAAAATAGAAGTGAGTAACTATTACTATTTGATATGTGAGCCCATTAAGTGACCCAGATGCCAAAAAGTCATTATAAACCAAGCAATCCACACAGTAGACAGAAGGGAAGGAAAGTTTGGTAAGGGTGTGTGGCTTAAAGGGCATATATGAAGTAATTATCGTGCAGTGTTTTTTCCTTCAATATTGGTCAGTAATGTATGCTTAGCCTATTCATGCAATTTTTTTCGAAGAGACCCTCTGGTATCCTCAAAACTGCCATAGCAACGCTCTTAGAAACGAAGATGCAAAACATCGGCGGTCTTCGGCAATCCCCGGTAGTGACGTCATTCCCAGAACCAGGGAGAACCTTGATGAATAGCGTGATACACACAATAGTGCACCGCGAATCAAGAATATCACAGAATTGTCGCAAGTTATAAACAGTCTTAAAAAAGAAAGAAAGAAAAAATTCTCAATTGTGCAAAATAAGCAAAACCAGAAAAATATATCAGATAAATTTTAATCTGTCAGTTTATTTCACCCTCTGTCTATGTCTGTCTATCTGTGTATCTCTCATTTTCTGTGTGTGTGTGGATAGAGAGATGTGCATGTCCCTCTTTTTTTCTTTACGTTTCCATTCACTTTACCTGGTTCTTTAAAATAATCTGCATTTGACACATCTTGTTTTTCTTTATTTTCCATCCTTGGCATTTCTCTCTCTCTCTCTTTCACATGTTATATCTATCTTTCTCTTTATGATATTCATTTTCATATTCATCCTTTTCACTTTATCATTATAATTACTACTACAACTGTTTTTATCATCAATGGTTATCATGAATTGCCCAGAGAAGATAAAGTACATAATAACAAAATGATGAAGAGGTGTATCTTGATGTAATCAGTACCTAAATATATACATCAAATAATTTATGAACAATTAATAAAATATGCGCTGGGTAGGCCTGACAGACAGGCCTATCATCAGGCACATATCAACAAAACATGATTAGGAACATGCTCTTTTTTACTTTCTCGAGAACGCTATCATCAGCTGATGTCTGATCCAATATGATGTACATGGCGATGTACAGTTGTATTATTACACAGAGATAGGGTAAGTACACCCTAAAAAGCACAACACAAATAAATAACCGATGCATCTCCACTCGCGAATGGATGTAGGCCTGCGCCACGGTTGCAGACAAAAGATTGCTCAGCCTACGGAAATTTTGTACAATATAGAAGCGGGATCACACGTTCGACCATAAAAAATATTTAGAAAATCACCATTCATTCAATCTCTTCGGGTCTCGACGCCACTCCATGTCTGGCTGGTTTGGCACCACTTCCACGACATCCACAGCGTCGGGCTCGTGCACGGTCCAACATCCATCAACCCTTGATATTCCTCTTTTTCTACCTCTTCGAAGACGTAGGCAACTTCTGAAGAACTTATACCAATGTCCTCGTCGTAATAATCCGATGAAACTTCACTGTAGTCTTGCAGTGAGTATGCCATGTACAATGTATCGAATGCAGAGAATGCTGTGATCGTGTTCTGGAATTGACGTCACACACATCCCTGTTCAGGATTTTCGACTTGACTTCGGAAATTCGAAATAAATCAATAGACTCTCAATTTTGGGGAATTATTTTCAGATTTCCTTTTTTACTGATATTCGAGAGATGGTTTGCCAGCTATTTTTTCCCTATTTAAAATTTTCAGTTGATACTTCACATAAGCCCTTTAATCTTTATGCTATGGACGCAGCTCTTTCTAGCCGTGCACACCGAAGTCTTGGAGGATACGCCGTCACAGCTACTCATATTGTTGAATAAAGTTTGTGATGTGGAGTTAGGTGGTTTATTCGACAGGACTTATTGTACGATTACTACTGGGGGTTTGAATAGAATAAATTCCCGTAGAGTTTACCGAAGGATGGGTTATATTCCCATATATTTTATTTTAAATTCTGGCACGTAGGTCCTTAGACTTTCGAAGATGGCAGGTGTGTCCGTAGAGCTTTATAGGCCGATTTCAAGCGTTTTTTGTGAGCTTATTTTACGCGTTTTTGATCTCTATTCATCTTATATCAGGCTGATTATCCTTTAATTTCCCTGGCATACTTCATGCCCTCACCTGACTTATCACATCAAAATTGTCGCCTCTGATTGCGACGGAAAAGATCATCAGATTCATTTTCATGACGCGAGAAAAACCTGATGTATAGAAGAGGGTTTTCCAATCTTATTTACGCTCGTACCCTTAAGAAAATTTGACTGTGTCCTCGCACCTCCTTTAGATTTATAGCTTATTTAAGAATAAAGGAGGTGAATTTAAACGAAATTTCATCAACAAAAGAAAATATTCTTTTTCCTTTTCTGATAAATGTTAACAAAAATCAAACATATACAAGAAAACATGTACAAAATTATTTGAACAAACCCTACAAAACACAATCCCTTGCTTAAAATGTCTACGTGTGAAAATCAAAGTACTAACGTTTATATAAATGGATTTTCAATTTTGTATGTATATATATGTATATATCTTTGTATATATATATATGTATCTATGTATGTGTATATATGTATATATCTTTGTATGTATATATGTATCTATGTATGTATATATATGTATGTATGTATAGATATTTATATGTTTATGTATATATATATATATATATATATATATATATATATATATATGCATGTATGTATGTATATATGTATATATATATGTCTATTTGCATGCATGTATGTATGTATATATACATATACATACACACACACACACACACACACACACACACACACACACACACACACACACACACACACACACACATATATATATATATATATATATATATATATATATATATATATATATATATATATATATTATATTTGTATGTGTGTGTCTAAGTGTGTATGTGTATGTGTGTATTTTATGTGTGTACTCGCATACATACATATATTTGTTTATTTATGTTCATATTTATAATTACACACACACACACACACACACACACACACACACCTATATACATACATACATATATATATATATATATATATATATATATATATATATATATATATATATATATATATATATAGGAAGGTAGATAGATAGATAGATAGAGAGAGAGAGAGAGAGAGAGAGAGAGAGAGAGAGAGAGAGAGAGGGGGAGTTAGAGAAACAGAGAAATAGAGAGAGAGACAGGGAGATAGTGAGATAAATAAATTGAGAGATGGAGAGGTAAATAGGGAGATAGGGAAAGAGAGAGAGAGAGAGATAGACAGACAGACAAGCAGGTAGACAAACAGACAGAGAGACGGGCAGACACAGCCGCAGACAACGAGGCAGCCAGCCATCCGGGGTTGGAGAGTCGCTCTTATACTCCGTGCGTCCGTGCATTCCCTGTGAGCATCCTCCGAGCTCTGGAAACCCATTATTCTCTCGAAATTTGTTTCCTCCGCAGCCACGCCGGCGCCGCGAGCGAATGCCCGGCCCTTCATTTACTTCTTGCGGTTGAATCATCGCCCCATTTGCTCTGCGGGGGGTTGGGGGTGGGGTGGGGAGGCCTCTCCTCCCTTTCCCTCTTCTCCGTCTTCCTTTGCCTCTCCCTTTCCTTCTCTTTCTCTCTCCCCTCTCCTTTTCCTCCTCCCTCTTCCTCTCAATCTCCTTCCCCCTCTTCCTGTTATCGGAGGCCAATGGGTCCTACCTTGGGCTGGGTGAGGCAAGACCTTCGAAAACCTATCTATACTGGGAGTGAAGATATAGGACAGTGTGTACATATTCATATACACATACAGACACACACACACACACACACAGACGCACGTACATATATACACACACACACACACGCACGCACGCACGCACGCACGCACACACACACACACACACACACACACACACACACACACACACACACACACACACACACACACACACACACACACACACACACACACACACACACACACACACACACACACACACACACACACACACACACACACACACATATATATATATATATATATATATATATATATATATATATATATATATATATATATATATATATATATATATATGTTATATGTATATGTGCATTTATGTGCTTGTGCGCGTTGTGTGTGTGTGTACATACATACATATAATTTATATATTTATATATGTATATGTGTGTGTGAGGTATATATATGCGTGTGTCTATATATGTATATATGGCATATATCTATCTATATCTGTATCTATATCTATATCTATATATTATATATGTATATATATATATATATATATATATATATATATATATATATATATATATATATATATATATATATATATATTATATATGTATAAGTTTATACATGTTTGTGTATATATAGAGATAGATAAATATATATATATATATATATATATATATATATATATATATATATATATATATATATATATATATATATATATATATATATATATATATATACATATACATACATACATATGTATATAACTATATATGATATGTATGTATATATAGCTAGACATACACAAACACATACATATACATAGGCATATACAATATTACACACATTTGGCACACGACAACTCACAGAGACATGAAATAAAGTCAACCCCTTCCAACCGAAATAGGAGGCTTGAGGTGGACCGAAAAAGCATCCCAGATAACGAAAACCTTCCTACGACAGGATTTGAATCCAGCAAACTCGTCTTTCGGAAGAAGACCCGTGAGTAGGCATTCCGATCCTATTAAGTTGATGAAAATGGTGAAAATGCAGAAGGATTTGAGTTGAACCCTTTCTCGACGCTTGCCTTTTCCTGGTGGGAGAGAGGTTGGTGAAATGTTGATGAAATCTATCATTAGAAAGAAATGAAGGCATGGATGCAGGAAGGCATAGAGAATAGTTTTTAGTTTAATGCAAAGGATATGGATACGGGAAAGTAACATTTGTATTTTAATCATATAGGTAAGCTTGTCTTAAGATGTTCTAAGGGATATTTTGATAGATCGATAGATTCATAGATGCTCTGATAGACAGTCTCATAGATTTATAGATAGAGATGAATATATGTAGACTGATGGGTATAAATATATGTAGATAATATGGATACATAGATGGATAAGGAGAGAGAGAGAGAAACAAAAAGAAAAAGAGTAATAGAAGAGGAATGATGAAAGATGAAAAACCCCTCCCCCTCCCCCTTTCCCTGTAGAAACATAATCGCAAAGTAAAAATGAAATTTTCCCGCCGTAAAGAATGTATCCTATTCGGCTATGTTTCCAACGAGGGTTTTATTGCCGTGATTTTATGATCGCGATGAAATGTGTCCGAAATTTTGAAGATTTCGTCTCGGAGCAAAAAAAAGTCCGCCTCTCCTTCTTGAGATGTTTATTGGATCGAATCTCTTGTGACAACGGTAACACTGAATGATTTTAACGGATATTTAGGCCAACGCAAAGGGGTTTACTTGCGGA
>NC_091569.1:41753650-41758650 GCF_042767895.1 Penaeus vannamei | reverse complement strand
TCACACACACACATATGTGGATGGCCTGGCGACCTTATAATCGGGTGAACGTCGAAGATACACAACAGTTTATTGATATTTACTTGAAATTCCTCCAGAAGAACAGCGCCCTCTGTCACCTTGGCCGCGGACTCGCACGAACTTTTTCTATGGCTGAAATCCGTTCCCCTTCTCGCCTCGTTTTATCCATGTTTTATCTCCTTTCCCCCTCTTTACTTTCATGTATTCGTTTCTCTCTTTTTTCTTCATTTTGGCCATTCTATGTTTCTTTTTTTTCCTCATTAGCTGTTTTTTTCGGGCCACTTTCTCTCATGTCTTCATTGTTGCTTCAGTATTTTGCCTTCTTGATCTCTCTATATTGTTTTATCCCTTTTTCCCTCTTTAGCTTTTATTTATTCGTTTCTTTCTTTTTTCTTCTTTATTTCCTCTTTAGCTGTTTTGTTCGGGCCAGTTTCTCTAATGTCTTCGTTTTTACCTCGTCTCTCAGCTCCTGTGCCTCGCCTTCTTGATCTCTTTGTATTGTTTTATCCCTTTTTCCCTCTTTCGCTGGGTATGTATTCGTTTCCTTTTTTCTTCTTCTTCATTTCGGTCATTCTCTGTTTCTTTTTTCCTATTTATCTTTTTTTGGGCCACTTTCTTTCGTGTCTTCGTTGTTGCCTCGTCTCTCAGCTCTAGTGTCTTGCCCTCCTAATCTCTGTATTGTCGCGAGCCTTAATGGGTGCTAATTGATTTCGCAGAATCGCCGAGTAGTTATCCAATCTTCCTTTCTTGTTTTGCTTAGTGTCCTATTTATTCTTTATTTTTTTATTTTTTTACTGTCATGGGATCTTTGTATTTCATAATAATGTTGATGTTTTTTTACACTTTCTCTTTCTCTCTCTCTTCTTCCTTCCTTCTTCCCTCTGTCTCTTTAACTGGCTTTCTCTCTCCCTCCGGCTCTCTGCCCTCTCTGTTTGTATTCTATCTCTCTCTCTCTCTCTCACCTTCCTTTCTTCCTTCCCTCCTGCCTCCCGCCCTCCCTCAGTTTCTCCTTGTCTTTTCTCGCTCCCCTCCCCTTCCCCTCTTCACACACACACACTCCCTAACTCTGTGTCTTCATCTATTTTCTTCTTCCTGTCTTACTCGAGATTCTCGTCTCTCGCTCCCTAAACCCAATCTTTATTAACTTTTCCCTCTAGCTCCTCATCTTTTCGTTAGGGGGTTTAGCGATACGTTTGAAAGACTGATAGAAGAAAAAGAAGGGCAAACTAAAAAAAGGAAGAAAAAAAAGAGAAAGAATAAATGACATGGGAAGAATTAACGTAAATGCTGCCCAGCGAAGAGACGGCGAAGCAAGAGTAAAATGGAGAGCTTCACATGAGGAACCTCTTACTCTGTCCGTGAAATACAATCCCATCTATGGCTCTGAGGAGCAAATTGGAGCAGTAATTATTTCTAGGGAAGTAAAAGATAGGCAGATAAATAGAATTTGCGGATATATATATGTATATATATATATATATATATATATATATATATATATATATATATATATATATATATATATATATATATCTATATACATATATATATATATATATATATATATATATATGTATATATATATATACATATATATATATATATATATATATATATATATATATATATATATATATATATATATATATATATATACATATATATATATATATATATATATATATATATATATATATATATATATATGTATATATATATATATATATATATATATATATATATATATATATATATATATATATATATATATATATATATATATATATATATATATATATATATATATATATGTATGTATGTATATACATATATGTACATATATATGTACTGCGTGTATCTATATATACATATATCTATATCTATCTATATATCTATCTATCTATATATCTATCTATCTATCTATCTATATATATATATACATACATACATACATACATACATACATACATATATATATATATATATATATATATATATATATATACATACATATATATATATACATACATACATATATATATATATATACATACATACATGTATATATACGTACATACATACATATATATATATATATATATATATATATATATATATATATATATATATATATATATATATATATATATATATATATTTCTCGACCGCCTTCCTCCCGCCGAAGAGATCAGTCTCCTCGCGCGACTCCCTTTCCGCCGCCGCAACGGCGCGCGAACCGGCGGTTGAGGCTCCAGTCGCCTCCGAACCGGGGTTACGCGATGCTAGAGCGTTCTTGCCTCGGGTTCTGAAATCAGCGAGGCTTTGATGATTATTATCTTTTATTTAGTTTTTTTTTCTGGTCGCGTTACTTTACTTTGTGTCGTGTTAAGACCGTTTTTTTTTTTTCTTTTTAAAAATCTCGTCCTTCCTCTCTCTCTCTATTCATTTGTCCTCATTTTTAAAGGTAATTGTTACTTGGGGTTATTAAGCATCCGCGAATATAGGATTATTTTTGCTTTACCTTCAGAAAAAAATGGGATTAGAAATGTCAAAAGAAATTAATAGATAAGCAAACTAATAAAAAGGAGATTAAGAAGACCCGGGGAAATCCCAGGCCGCGGCGCCGACGGGATTAAACCTATTACTCATCTTCGCAAAATCGTCGCTTTTTCGCACGCACGGACGGGGCCGGGGGGGGGGGGGTATGGGGGGATCTTCGATGCCGCGTCGTGAGCTCGATCGCTCTCTCTCTCTCTCTTTCTCTCTCTCTCTGTCTATCTCTCTCTCTCTCTCTCTCTCTCTCTCTCTCTCTCTCTCTCTCTCTCTCTCTCTCTCTCTCTCTCTCTCTCTCTCTCTCTCTCTCTCTCTCTCTCTCTCTCTCTCTCTCCCTCTCTCTCCTTTGCTCTTGTTTCGCGTCCCTCTCCACCCCCTCGCTGGGATATGTGGATCTGGCTTTGCCTTCGTCAGTTCGCGGGCGGCGTCTTTTATCTTTTTCTTATTGTTATTATTAATTTCGTTTTTTTCTTTAATCTCCTTCACCACATGTTAACACAATTACACGTGTTTAAATGTTTAGTGCATACGTCCATATGCTCACAAACACAAATGTGCATATACATATATATATATGTATATATATATATATATATATATATATATATATATATATATATATATATATATATATATATATATATATATATATATATGTATATATATATATATATATATATATATATATATATATATATATATATATATATATATATATATATATATATATATATATATATATATGTAAGGTGTGTGTATGTGTGTGTGTGTTTGTGTGTGTATGCATATATATGAGTAAAAGGCACTTCTAATGTACTGTTTATGAATATATTATCCTCCTTAAAAATGTTTGTGTGAATTACAAAGGAAACAAAGTAACGTGTAAACCTTCCTCTTTGTGAACAGGGCTTAAGGTCTTCACAGCACCGAGGAAACTCCTTTTACCGCAAGGTAAGTGTGAATACCTTTATTTTCTATCACTAGAACAAAGAAAAGAAAAAATAGCATAATGGATTTTGAGAAGGAGACCCAATGAGTCGAAAGGCAAATGAGCCAAATAGATAAAAAAAAAAAAAAAAACCTGGACACGCACACGCACACACATACTGTAATACACACACGCACACAAACAGAATAATTCTTGTCAGAACCACTATATGCATATTGCGGGAAGTAAGTGGTAGTAATGATATCAATAACAGTGATAATAATGATATGATGGCAGTGATGATAACAATAACGATTGTGATAACAATAACAGTAATAATGATAGCACTGAAAATGATAATTTTAAAGCAAATAATGATGACGGTAGAAATGATGATAAAGATAGCAATGATACTGAAAATGATGATGATAAAGATGATATTTACTAATAATGATAATAATGATAATAGGTAGTGGAGGCGGAGGGAGGGAGAGGGGAGGCGGAGGGAAAAAGAGAGAGAGGTGGAGGTGGAGGGAAGGGGAGGGAGGGAGGGACAAAGCGAAGTGGAGGGAGGCAGGGAGGGCAAAGTGAAGTGGAGGGAGAAAGAGAGGGAGGTGTCGGGAGGGAGACAGGGAGATGGAGTAAGAAAGGATGGAAGGGGGGGAGGGAGAAAGGGAGGTGGAAAATGGTGAAATGTGAAGAAAAATAAGAAAAAAAAAGAAAAAACGGATAAAAGAGAATGAATCAGAGGGAATACGTGATGAAGACTGAACACGGAGGGAAAATGGTTGAAATATGAGCCTAACGTGATGGCGGTATGTTGTTTTTTTGCATAATTTATTTTACTTTTCTTGTTATTTTGCTTCTCTTCTCGTTCTTTTTTCTTTTGAGTTTGGCGGAATTCCTCCTCCTCCTCAACCTTCTTTTTTCTTCTTCTTTTTCTTTTCTTTTTTGGTTTACACGCTGATTCTCCTCTTCTAATCTAACTTATAACCAAGGTCTATAAGTATATATATATATATATATATATATATATATATATATATATATATATATATATATATATATATATATATATATATATATATGTGTGTGTGTGTGTGTGTGTGTGTGTATATTTATACATATATATATATATAAATATATATAAATATATATTCATATATATATATATATATATATATATATATATATATATATATATATATGTATATATATTTATATATATTTATATATATATATATGTATAAATATATATATATATATATATATATATATATATATATATATATATATTTATATATATATATATATATATATATATACGTATATATATATATATATATATATATATATATATATATATATATATATATATATATATATATATATATATATATATATATATATATATATATGTATATATATATATATATATATATATATATATATATATATATATATATATATATATATATATATATATATATATATATAT
>NC_091569.1:41733650-41741150 GCF_042767895.1 Penaeus vannamei | reverse complement strand
TTGTTCCATGAAACAGGTACATGCAGGTGTATTATCACTGCTATAATATTTATGATCGGGTTGTTTCTCTGTACATGTCAACTTGGCGTCCGCGTACAATTTTTTTTTTTATTCCTTCTCCTTCTCCTTCTCTTCCTCTATTCCTCTTCCTTGCTCCTCTCCGTTAACACCGTATTTGCGTCCTCAATTTTTATTTTCGTTGTCTTTCTTTTCGTGTCCCGTTTCCCCACTCCATCTCCAATCCTTCGAAGATTTGATTATCTCTTCCTCCTCCTCCTCCTCCTCTCTTCTTTCTTATCGTCCTTCTTTCACATCACGTCCTCGGAACCTCGGCTTGGAAATTCTTCAACATTAATGGTCTCGACAACTGAATTCTTGTAGCCCGGAGGCGTTGCAGCTTATTTCCATTCCGTTCTTTCTCCTCTCTTGTTTAGTTTTCATTTTTTTTCTTCATTTTTCGGAATGGAGTAAAATCAGAAACTTAATTTCTAACAGTGTAAGTACTTTTCTCGTTCTCTAACTTTTTTCCGCCTCTTCTCTCCTTCCCCAATTCCTCTTCTAGTTATTTGTCACGTTCCCTTCTTCCTTGTTATTTTCCTCTTTTTCCCCCCTCATGTTAATTGCCATGGGAATAAACAACGCATGTCTACCAACTGTTAAGAAAGAAGGACGAGGAGAGGGAAAGGGAGAAGGAGAGGGAGAAGGAAAGGGAGAGAAAGAGGGAGAGGTAGAGGTAAAGGTAAAGGAACAGGAAAATGGAACGGGAGAGGGAGAGGGGGAGGAAGAGGAAGAGGGAGGGGAAAGAAAAAGGGAGAGGGCGAAGGAGAGGGAGAGTGCGAGTCTATATTCCATAGGCGCCAGGAACGGTTTCACGCCAAGCCAACTACACGCGCTTCGACCCTAGTATAAGTATAAGGATAAAGATAATGATAATAATGATATTGATATTAGTAACAATAATGATTTTTTTAAATGATAATGATGATAGTAATAATCATACAATTGATAATAAGATAATGATGGTAAGAATTATTATAATGATAATGGCAATGATAATGATAATAGTAATGATAATGATAATAGTTACTATAACAGTAATGATAATAGTAATAATAACGATATAGAATATGATGGATCTGATGTTTGTAACTATGTCATTACTAAGATATTGAAAATGATACTGGCAATTATAAGAGTAGTAATCAAGATAATGATAATAGTATCAAATATGATAGCATGAGAAAGGATGTTAAGAATCAGAATGATGATAATGATGATGTGTAATCATACGTAATTAAATTGTTATGATATTCATAAGTCACTGATAGTGATCACAATAATGGTTATATCATAGATGTTATTGATAATTAACAACAGCAGTAGGAGTAGTACCTGCAACAGTAGTAGTGGTTGAGTTGGCGGTAAAAAGAAGAAAAAAATGTTTTCCTAAATTGCTAGAAAAAAAAGCTTATAACTGTACGAGCAATCACAAGATAGTAATCGGGATCATAGACGCCTCCTAATGATACTCGTTAGGCACGGGGTCAAAGGTGGTACAACCCTAACAGCTGCACCTTCCTCCTCCTCCTCCTCCTCCTCCTCCTCCTCCTCCTCCTCCCCCTCTGTATTCCTCAGACTCACCACACCTCGCATGACCTTTACACAGACTGAAGAATTAATTTCGTAATACTAATACGAGGCTGCTAAATATAGCCTAGCTCTCGGTGGCTTTCTGCATGGGCGGGCGAGGGAGAGGGGAAAGAGGAGGGAGGGGAAGGTAGGCGATTGGAGGAGCTTAGGTAACCCCTGAGCTGTAATTACTTGAGGATAAGGCTGGGCCAGTGAGGCATTGCTCTCGAGACGTGTCTGGATATACGCTGGGTGCTCCTTGATTATCTCTTGTGTTCGTTTAGTCTGGAATATTCACTATCTGTCTATCTATATCTCCTCTTTCCCATATATATTGGTATCTCTATGTGCATGGTTCAGTATTTGTCTTCATTTCTCTATCCTCTCCAGGGAAGGACAAACCTATACGCGCTGGTTGAAAGTATGCGCCACAGAAAAGATAATGTGATACATAATACTAAACAACAAAAGCAAAATTGCATTTTCAGGGAAGATTTTGAGCAAAAATTCTCTCTAGGTATCCATTTCGGTTACTTATCCGGCTGGCGAGGCTCTTGACGGGTTTGGAATTATTCTTTTTATTGGCAATGTTATACATATGTCTGTGTGTATATCCATATTTGAATAGATAGATGTTTAGCTAGATCATGAGAAAGATGTATAGATAGATGAGCCTAAGCTTTAATGAAAAGATGAACCGAAAGATGAGTAGATATACGAACGGATAGATTGGGTATGACAGAATGACAGATAATAGAAAGATGGATAAAGGTATAAAATGATAGATAAAGATACATGCATAATCATGACCGTATATAGGTCTAAATCAAGGGACAGATTAATGAATAAACAGATATATCCATTTCGATTTAGGATTTTTTAGTCTGGCTTGATATGTCATGGTAATTTTTACTTTCAATTTGTGATTATGGCAGAGGTTGATACCACAGAGGTACGTATAGTATTGTTACTTATAAATATAAAAAAAGGCACAGAGCTACGTATAATATTGTTATTCACGGATATCCAAGACAAATTCAGAGTAACAATTAACACAAAATCCCCCACAACATCCACTTCCTCACGCACATTCCTTACGTCCATTCATCTTAGGGAACATTCATCAGGGGACGAGGCAAGACAAGACAACACAGCGCGAGATGGCTGAGAAAGGACCCTCTGAAGCCTGTGTTTCTGTGTATTCGGTGCCTATTAGTCAAAACGCTTATTACTATCTTTAGTTCGTTAATGGTTAATGGTCATAAAGGGATAAAATAGTCTTAATGGCACTCGGCTTCTTATCTTATTATTGTTACTGCATGTTTTGAATTTCTTTATTACTGTATTAATGCTGTCATTAATGTTCAACATTATTTTGATAAAGCGTTTTTGTTCTTGCAATTGTAATTTTTATCATAGACAAATCTTCCTATTGCTCTTGCTGGGACTTATTTAACAGTGCCATTAATTTAGAAAAAAAAAATAGTCAATGGAAAGTCAAAGGAAGAGGAAGGAAGAACATAGACATCAAGTGGACATCAAAGGGATAAAAATGCATATTTTAAAGTATAGATGAACTGCAGTAATAAACCACACACTTACACCCACATACACACACACACACATACACACACACACACACACACACACACACACACACACACACACACACACACACACACACACACACACACACACACACTCACACTCACACACACACATACCCGCCTGCACCCTCGTACCCAAATTGTTAACGCTCTGCCGCGGGCGGGGTTAAGACGAGTAATAAAACCTGGCGCGAAGGGTCCGTAGACTAATATTCCTGCGTGACCACCTGAGTGCTATGAAAGATGGATGTGTTCTCCCCTTCGCTTCTCTTGCTGCCTCTCCTACAGCCTCCTTCTTCCTAAAGCTTCCTTCAGTATCCTTCTTCTTAAAGCTTCCTCCAGTATCCTTCTTCCTAAAGCTTCCTCCAGCATCCTTCTTCCTAAAGCTTCCTCCAGCATCCTTCTTCCTAAAGCTTCCTCCAGCATCCTTCTTCCTAAGCTTCCTCCAGCATCCTTCTTCTTAAAGCTTCCTCCAGCATCCTTCTTCTTACAGCTTCCTCCAGCATCCTTCTTCTTAAAGCTTCCTCCAGCATCCTTCTTTCTAAAGCTTCCTCCAGCATCCTTCTTCTTACAGCTTCCTCCAGCATCTTTCTTCTTAAAGCTTCCTCCAGCATCCTTCTTCCTAAACCTTCCTCCAGCATCCTTCTTCTTAAAGCTTCCTCCAGCATCCTTCTTCCTAAAGCTTCCTCCAGCATCCTTCTTCCTAAAGCTTCCTCCAGCATCCTTCTTCCTAAGCTTCCTCCAGCATCCTTCTTCTTAAAGCTTCCTCCAGCATCCTTCTTCTTACAGCTTCCTCCAGCATCCTTCTTCCTAAAGCTTCCTCCAGCATCCTTCTTCCTAAAGCTTCCTCCAGCATCCTTCTTCCTAAAGCTTCCTCCAGCATCCTTCTTCCTAAAGCTTCCTCCAGCATCCTTCTTCTTACAGCTTCCTCCAGCATCCTTCTTCCTAAAGCTTCCTCCAGCATCCTTCTTCCTAAAGCTTCCTCCAGCATCCTTCTTCTTAAAGCTTCCTCCAGCATCCTTCTTCTTAAAGCTTCCTCCAGCATCCTTCTTCTTAAAGCTTCCTCCAGCATCCTTCTTCCTAAAGCTTCCTCCAGCATCCTTCTTCTTAAAGCTTCCTCCAGCATCCTTCTTCTTAAAGCTTCCTCCAGCATCCTTCTTCCTAAAGCTTCCTCCAGCATCCTTCTTCTTAAAGCTTCCTCCAGCATCCTTCTTCCTAAAGCTTCCTCCAGCATCCTTCTTCTTAAAGCTTCCTCCAGCATCCTTCTTCCTAAAGCTTCCTCCAGCATCCTTCTTCTTAAAGCTTCCTCCAGCATCCTTCTTCCTAAAGCTTCCTCCAGCATCCTTCTTCTTAAAGCTTCCTCCAGCATCCTTCTTCTTAAAGCTTCCTCCAGCATCCTTCTTCCTAAAGCTTCCTCCAGCATCCTTCTTCTTAAAGCTTCCTCCAGCATCCTTCTTCTTACAGCTTCCTCCAGCATCCTTCTTCTTAAAGCTTCCTCCAGCATCCTTCTTTCTAAAGCTTCCTCCAGCATCCTTCTTCTTACAGCTTCCTCCAGCATCTTTCTTCTTAAAGCTTCCTCCAGCATCCTTCTTCCTAAAACTTCCTCCAGCATCCTTCTTCTTAAAGCTTCCTCCAGCATCCTTCTTCCTAAAGCTTCCTCCAGCATCCTTCTTCTTAAAGCTTCCTCCAGCATCCTTCTTCCTAAAGCTGGCGATTACAGGAGGCTGGGATGCCGTTAGCCCATTAAGGATATTACATGTGTCTTGCGGCATCTGATGCTCCGCGAGTCTTGGATGTGAAACATCATTTTGGAGCAGTCACGGAGATGATAAACATTTCACTCATCTCATTATTTCAGCTCATCTCATTATTTTGGCCTCTGAAATAATGCGATGTTTACACTCCCACGTAGATACTTAGCTTATTAACAAAATCGTTTATATACATTAGCGTAGCGTTACCCCCTGACACGCAGACGCGCTCTCGTTCGACCATTCATCTTGGGAAACATTAATCAAGAAGCACACGCGGGGGCTCGGTGGCGGCGTCCTCGTCGTCGCCTCCGCCTGGCCCACGCAGACGCCGTCCTCCGACTCTCCACGGCGCTACACGCGACAAAGTGGTGTTGACAAGGGCTTCCCTTGACTCGCCCGAGGGGAGAGGTTGGCTCCCGTGCCCGCGAAAAAGGGGAACCTCACAAAGGCAACTTGTTTGGGGTAAATCGCATTACGGTGCTGGGGCCGGCGCTGGGTCTTGTTTGGTCTCGCATACCTTTATTGCAGTCTTCTTTTATTCCCAGTGTTTAATGTTTACTTTCATCTCTCTCTCTCTCTCTCTCTCTCTCTCTCTCTCTCTCTCTCTCTCTCTCTCTCTCTCTGTCTCTCTCTCTCTCTCTCTTTATATATATATATATATATATATATATATATATATATATATATATATATATATATATATCCTTTCCTCTTTCTTTGTCTTCGTCTTGCTTCCTCTTTCGCTCGCTCACTTGGACGCTCCCGCCCTGCCCAAATTCCATTATATGGATCATAAACTTTCCAGATGCTCCGTACTCCGCCTTTGATAACTATAATTTCTTTTGCATTCAAGGAGGATGCTCTTTACAAGAAAGAAAACTGTCTAAATACAACTGTAGTGTAGATATATAGAAAAAAATGTATTTATGTACTTATCAAACTTTGGACGCAAATACAAGCATAAAGAGAAAGCATATTAACAGCCGCTGACCCAACACAAACGCACATGCTCTACAAACCTTACAAACACTAACATACACACCTAGCAACTAGGCTTTAGACGTCTATATCCACCTATGTGACGAAAAAGCTAATATAACGAAAGGAAATATCATGGGAAACGCAGTGTCATCTGAAAACATGTTCGAAGCTTGAAATCCTAATTGTCCGTCGCGGAACCTACTGCCATCCCTTTCATCACATGCATTCATCACGTTATCTCATTCCAGGCTAAAAAAAAAAAAAAAAAAAAGTATAAACACAGCAAGATGCAGACTATATAGAACAATGAAATGGCAGTAGAAAGCCTGTATGGTGGCATATGTTTATCCCATAACGATGGCAGAGATGATAAGTAAGGGTTGCTAAGGTGCTTTATAATTGCAGATTAATGAAGTGACAGAAAGCCTGTGCGGCGGCACAATCTCCTTTTTTTGTTTTTGTTTTTTCATCTTTTATTTCTTTATTTTTACTTTACTCAGTCTGTCTGGATTATTACTTCTGCTCTCGAGTGTCTGCAGCATCTCGCACTTTCTTAGCTCTCTAGTCTTATTTTCTTTGTTGTTTAGATTTTAAGAACGTTTTAGGGAACAAGGCGAAGGAAAACGTTGAGTCGAGAGCGTGACATATCGCCTTCCGATATGACTCCTTGGCGATGATGGCTCTACTGACTCTGCATATCGCTCTCTCTCTCTTTCTTTCTTTATCTCTCTCTCTCTCTCTCTCTCTCTCTTTCTTTATCTCTCTCTTTTTCTTTCTTTATCTCTCTCTCTCTCTTTCTCTCTCACACACACACAAATATATATATTCAATCAGACACACATAACCTTAAACTGGGAATATCCTTGAAAGACACCACGAAGCTTAAGTCATCCGAGTGTTGACGCATTTCCTCGTATCAGTACTTTATACGGCCTTCGCGGGTGGGCGTGTGCGTGTGTGTGCGACCGAATGCGCTTTGGCACTGAGGACGACAGGCGCGAAAGGCTTATACGAACGCTCCAGAATTTCCCTCGAGGACGCGGTTGTTTATCATGACGTCACGGGCCGAACATGCAGTGGCAGTGAAGGTGAAACTGTGGCTCGTCCGCGTAAGAACAAATAATGCATATTCAGGGAGTCCTTCCCGTGTAATGGAACGAAACCCATTCTGAATTTTTGCTGCTTCCTACATTTCTCCCCTTCCTTGAGGCTCTCCTTACTTATTTGCATCATACTTCCTTGGCGCTTGAGAACCGGTAGAAAATATTTTTTTCGCAGTTGCGTGGCCTTTTCTTTTAAACAGTTTATTTTCGTGTCACTGATTGTTTTTTATAGTTAATATAATTTATTATTGACTGTTTTTTCTGTTTATTAATAGTTTGTTTTCAGTTCCCTTTTTATCAATGATACCATCTATTGTTACCAATAATTGATATAATCCTATTGATTGTCTCCATTGTCATTATCATTAATAGGAGCAACACTATCATGAATATGATCATTAAGAGTAGAAGCACGCGTGTGATGAT
>NC_091569.1:41726150-41731150 GCF_042767895.1 Penaeus vannamei | reverse complement strand
TTAAGAGAGATAGTGAGATAGAGAAATAGAGATAGTGAAACAATTAGTGAGACAAAGAGATAATGAGATAGAGAGGATAGGAGAGTGAGAAACAGAGACAGAGAGACAGGATGAGACGGAAGGGGAGAGATGAGGTTGGAAGAAAAGAAGGGGGAAAGAGGGAGTATGGGAGAATGAAGGAAAAGAAAGACAGAAACAGCGTTAAAAATGGAGGAAGGAGAGAAAAAGACAGGAAGAGCGAGAAAACGGGATGAATATGGAAGATGGGAGGGAGGCGGATGAGAATTGTATAAAAAAATTAATGAGTGGAAGAAAAAATAAATGTGGGATAAATTAGTGAAGACGAAGGTTTATAGAAGAAACGGTAAAAAAAGGGAAGGAGAGTGAGGAGAGAAGAGCGGAAGAGCGCGGAGGGAAGGGAGAAAAAATGAAATAGAAAGAAATGTCATGAAAAGTGATTGTTAAGTTATCGAATTTTGATAATGATGTTGATAATGGTGTTGGTATTGTGCGTGATGTCTGATTCCAGAGGGGGCAGCTGACATGACATCACTTTCTTGAAGTCTGACTAACGTAAGGAATTGTGAGGCGATTTTGTCATTAGAGATTGGATTTCTCCGTGCACACACGAACGCACGATAGATAGACACAAATACATACACTTATATACATACATACCCCTCCTCTCCCTCCCTCCCTCCCTCCCCTCCCTCTCTCCGTCTCTCTTCCTCTCTCTATCTTACTCTGTTTTTGTCCAACGAGCATTTTTTTTGTGTTTGAGGAATCTTTATCGCTGCATCCGGAGCCCCTTCTTTTAATTCCCTATGTTGGAAAATGACAAAGAAAAAATAAATGAGGAGAATTTTATGAGCCCTGAAGTCCGCTGCCATAAATAGCCGACCTATTTTCACTCAATTTTATTTTTTTACTCCCTTCATCATTATTTAAGAAATTATTATTATGTTTTTCTCCTCTTCACTTCTTAGATATATAGTGTTTGTTTGTTTCTTTAATAAGTTCTTCATTTCTTTCTGCTTATCTCGTTATCATATATCCGGCAGTCGTTATTGATATGTCATTATTAATTCATTCCCATCCTGTTTATCCCTCTTTTCCTCTCTTCTTCTGTATCATTCCCCTTCCTTCTTTTCGTCTGTTTTCTTTCCTCTTTCTTTTCCTTTCCTTACCTTATTCCGAGTCACCCACATCAGCTTTATCTTTGATGAGAAATAAGTAGATGTGCAGAAGAAGGAGAGGAAGAAGAAAAAGAAAAAGAAGAAGAAGAAGAAGTCGAAGTAGAAGGAGAGGAAGAGGATGAGGAATACGAATACGAAGAAGAGGACAAAGACGAAGACGAAGAAGAGGACGAAGAAGAAGACGAAGACGAGGACGAGGACGAGGACAATGAAAACGAAATCGAAGACGAAGACGAAAGTTACAGAATGAGAAATTAAATTCAGAGATATTGATAAGAAAAAAATGTACAGATTGAAGAAGAATTGATGGAGTGACTAAACACACATACATACTTTACATATATTTAGGTGTGTAGGTGTGCGTATGTATTTACACGCATGCGTATGTATGCATGTTTATATATACACATTTCCAACACAAGAATTTTCATGTCTGAGAGCTGTCAAGATATAAACTCTGAACAAAGTCCGCGACTCTGGCCGGCGAATTCCCCGCCGGAGCAGCCTCAGAAAATGGAATATTACGCCATGCTAAGAGAGAGACCTCCCCTTCTGCTTCAGGTTAAAAGGATTGTCTGCAGTAAATTTCATAAGAAGAGGAAGGAGGAGAAGAAAGAAAAAAAGAAAAAGAGAAAAAAAGAAAAAGAAAAAGAAGAGAAGTGAAGAGAAGAGAAGAGAAGAGAAGAGAAAAGAAAAGAGAAGAGAAGAGAAGAGAAGAAAAGAAAAGAAAAGAAGAGAAAAGAGAAGAGAAGAGAAAAGAAAAGAAAAGAGGAGAGAGAGAGGGGAGAGAGAGAGAGGGAGAGAGAGAGCGGAGAGAGAGAGAGGAGATAGAGAGGAGAGAGAGAGAGAGAGAGAGAGAGAGAGAGAGAGAGAGGAGATAGAGAGAGAGAGAGAGGAGATAGAGAGAGAGGAGATAGATAGATAGAGAGAGAGAGAGGGGAGATAGAGATAGAGAGAGAGGAGATAGAGAGGAGACGGAGAGAGAGAGAGAGAAACTACTCGTATCCTGCCTTCCTTTTCTTACCGTGGAAAGAACACGTCCCTTGTAGAGTTCCCGTCCGCCTAGCAGGGTCGGATGGAGGTCGGTAAATAACGCTCGCGAATTTCCTGTCGGGATTCGGATACGCAAGGCAGTCGCCGAAGGAATCGCGCGACCGGAGACACCTCGGGAACGGCGGCAGGAGACCTCGCCTCTTATTCTAACGTCTGTCCGGTTACAGAACGGGATTCGAACGCATACTGGGAGTCGAGTGATTGTCTAAGGGGAGTTTTCTTTCTAATTTAGTGGGGGGAATAGTTTTGATAATTTTAAGGAAGATTGAAAGTGCAGTAATGGAAACTTTTGTAACTGATATGGTTCTTCAACCGTATCTTTACCTCTGTTTTGTCTTTTTTATTTAATCTTTATTTTTTTAAATTTCTTCTTCTTATTATTATTATAATTATTATTATTATTTAGGAGGTTCAGATGACCTGCGTCGCCTTCCAGGAGAGAGGCAGAAAGGGCGTGGCGGACTCATAATGAAATGAAGATTATCATAAGAACGAGAATGACTTGAAACGGGCGGGAGAATCATCCCTAGCAGTTCCACCTCGAACTAAACACACACAGCGTGGCATTTGCATACTATTGCGTCCCTCCTGGAGAGAGAGATGTGGAGACCACTAGTTCGGCTTTTGTTCTTTTCCCTCTTCTATTTCTCTCTTTTCCTTCACCTTATCGCCCTATTTTCTAAGTCGGAGAATACTTCCTTTCCAGTATTTTATCCTCTCGCTTTCTACATTATTTTCTTTACCTTCTCTAAACATAACTTTACTTTCTTTATTTTTCTACACCCTCCGTTTCTTTTCCCGTGTCTGATTTCCCCCTTTTCTTTCTTTCTCCTTTCCCAATTAATCTATATTTTCCCCTATTCCTCCTCGTCCTCTTCTTTTTTTCTGTTTCTTCATGCCTTCTTCCCTTTGCTACGTCTGAGATGGCGATGCTTTGTCGAGAAATTCTTGAAGAAGAAATATATAGATAGATATAAAAAGTGGATGGATAGATAGACAGACGGATAAATAGATAGATAGATATCTGAATAGATATACAGATAGCTAAATATATAGACATATAGATAGATTGAGGGATGGGAACACTTGAGACCTATTATGTAATAAGAATGATAAGTTCTGAATTTCTCCTTTCTCAATTTCTCAATTTTTTCCCTATTCCTCATTTTCCTCTTTCCTTTCTGTCTCTTCGTGTCCTCTTCGAATCGCTCCTCGCGAGAGTCTGAAAAAGAGGTGATTTGTCGAGAGATTCCTGAAGGAGAAATAAATAAATAGATAAAGAAGTGGATAGACAAATAGATAGACAAAAAGGTAACTAGATAGACTGATAGCTAAATAGACAGACATAAATTGAGGGATGAGAACACCTGGGACCTATTAAGTGATTATAATGATAAGTTCTGAATTTCTCGTTTCCCAATTTCTCTATTTTTCCCCTATTCCTCCTTTTCCTCTTTCCTTTCCGTCTCTTCATGTCTCCTTCCCATCGTCCCTCGCGAGAAGACGGCTTTCTTTCATGCGTCGGAGATGGTGGTCATTTGTCGAGAGATTCCCGAAGGAGAATAAGGACAGAGGAGGGAAAAGAGAGAAGGAAAGAGAAATAGAGGGAATGCAGAAGATGAGAGGACATTATTGGAACATGAAGCGTGATTGATTGGAAGAGGGAGAGAGACAGAGAGGACAGGACAGATAGTCGAAGAGACAGGAAGGAAAGAGAGAGAATGAGAGAGAGACAGATAGAATGGGAGGAGGGTAGGAAGGAGGAAGTAGAGAGAAAACACGATGGCCGGCCCACATGCAAACCAAAATAAGAAAGAAAAAATGATGAATACTATTAAGCTTGCTGTCTGTTTTATTCTGGAGGAAAAAAATGTATGTTTATGTAAGAATAACAATGTACATATTGGTGTGCGTGTGTGTATGTAGAACAGACACAGTGTTATATGGCATACTTCCTCGTGCGTCTGTGTGTATTCATGTTTGAGTATGTGGGAATCAAACAACCCCATGTGTAAGTCAAGGCGAAGAGAGAGAAAGAGAGAGAAAGAGTAACGCAGCGAGAGAGGGACAGAGTGAGAGAATGAGAGAGAGAGAGAGCGAGATAAGGGCCGAGAGGGAGACCGAGAGAGAGAAAGAGATAGGGAAAGAGAGACAGAGAGACGGAAAAAAAAAAAATCCCGTAGACTGTCGTTGCTAGTTTTAACAGAGGGCTAATATAAACTTTGCTCCAGTTAATCAACAAGTTCGCGTCGCTTAATTTACGCGACAACAAGAGTGAACTTCATAGTCCTCGCTAAACTCGAGACTTCCCAAGGGCCGACACATCGTGGCACATCTAATAACGAAATTTTACGGACCTAATTACAGTTGCTTCTGTTTTGTAAAGTTTATCATTTATTCTTATGACAGTTAGTGTTCATCAGATAGATGCAGGAACATGTGTCTATGCTATTTTCATGTATGGTACATAAATACATACATAAATTTATTTACATATGCATTTACATATATATAAATACATAAAGATATGGAATCATATGTATATGTCTATACATATATACATATTTATACATATATATACATATATATATATATATATATATATATATATATATATATATATATATATACATATATCACAATATATATATATATACATATATATACATATATATATATGTATGTATATATGTATAAAATATATATATATATATATATATATATATATATATATATATATATATATATATT
>NC_091569.1:41698650-41706150 GCF_042767895.1 Penaeus vannamei | reverse complement strand
CCTCTCTCAATCTGTTTTATTTTATATATTTGTTGATATTCCTTTTTATTTATTTTCCTTACTGTCGACACGTCCAGGCAGTCTGGAGCTAAATTTGGCGGAGACTTTCCACGGCCCCATTGTTGTCTTGTCACGAGTTTAGGTGGATTTCTTTCTTAGGTCTCGCGTTAAAAGAGAAGAAATAAAAAAAAAATGGAATTCATCAAAAAAAGAAAGAGCGAGACGAAGAAGAAAAAAAATGGAATTCATAAAAAAAACGAAAAAAAAAACGAAAGAGCGAGAAGAAGAAAAAAGAAGAAATGGAATACATATATATATATATATATATATATATATATATATATATATATATATATATATATATGTATGTATGTATATATAACCGGAAGAGCGAGAAGGAGAAGAAAAAGAAAATGAAATTCATGGAAAAAAAGTTGAAATAAAAAACGAAAGAACGAGATAGAAACAGGCAGATGGGAGATAGATAGATTGGTTGATTGATAGACAATGGAGTAGATGGGAGGATAGGGAGAGAAAGAGAGAAAGGAAATATGAGATATTAGAGATGAGAAAGAGGAGAATGAGAAGGAGAAAGAAAAGAGAGCGTGTGAGAGTGAGAGTTAAAATGAGAGTGACAGAGCATGAGAGTGAGAAAGAATGTGTTTGTGTGTGAGAGAGAGAATATTAGAAAAAAAAGGTGAGAAAGCATGTCAGGGTAGGAGAGACAGAGATAGGTAGTAAGAAAAGACGTTAAGAAAAAGAAGAGGGAAAGAAAGAAAGAGAGGAGACGCGAGTGATATGACGATGGGGGGAAGGAGGAGGAGCCCGAGAACGAAAGGTAAAAAAAAAGATAAAGAGACCGATAAATGAGCCAAGGAACGAAAGAAGGAGAAACAACACAGAGAAAAAGGAACGCAAAAAATGAAAGAACGAGAAGTCAGTAAGGGTGAGACTCCCATGACGCCTCGTTTTCTCCCTTCCTCTCTCTTTCTCTTCGCTTCCTCCTCGTCTTCTACTCTGCAACAAAGCTCAACTGAGTCTAGAATGCAACTCCGCTTCCTTGCAAAGCCGCCAGAAGGAGGACGAGGAGGCAGGGAGTAGGAGGAGGAGGAGGAGGAGGAGAATGAGGAGGATGGGGAAAGGAGGAGGAGGAGGAGGTGGGGAAGAGGAGGAGGAGGAGGTGATAGTTTTGGTGGAGGTGGGGAGGAAAAGAGGGGAGGAGGGAAGGAGGAGGAGGAGGAGGAGGGATAGGAGGAATAGGAATAGGAATAGGAAGAGAAGAAGACGGGTTCCCAATATAAGAGCCATGGTTTACTGTCTGGAAGGAGGAGGGAGGGTCATGGAGCAGTATGGAAATGATGATTTTGAATTAAACTGGACTGTATCTCACCTACACCACCAACTGAGCCCCGACTGCACCTCCGCTCCCTGGCAACGCCGCGGGCTGTTTGAAGTCGAGGAAAGCATCGCCAAGTTTGCGGGTTTCTCACCGGGGGATCTGTATTCCCCAGGCCTCAGATGCTGGAGGAGGAGGAGGACGAAGGGGAAGGGGATTGGGAGGAGGGGAGGAGGAGGATGAAAGGAGGAGGAGGAGGAAGAAGAAGGGAGGTGGGGAGGAGGAGGAAGAAGGGAGGTGGGGAGGAGGAGGAAGAAGGGAGGTGGGGAGGACGAGGAGTAAGAATAAGAGGAGGAGGGGGAGGAACAGGAGCAGGAGGGGGAGGAGCAGGAGCGGGAGGGGGAGGAGCACTTACAGTACCTGGAGATAATTATATCTCAAATATCAATAAACTGGCATCTTTCCATGTAATGTTGGCATCACTACACTAATCATAATTAGCAATAACTGAATCTGAAAAGATGACCCTGAACGGGGCCTTGGAGAACATTACACATTGGTCTGCGGCAACAGATTACAAAGGATTGGGAAACACTGATTTAGATCATAAGCACAGACAAATACCCTATAAACGCTTACGTCGGTAAAACTAACTGGCGAGCCATCTTATTATGGGCCATTTTTTCTATTCGACTACTGTTTCAGACGACAATCCGCGCAAATATTACTCTCCAGAGTAAGCTGTTTTAGCAAATGCAAAACTGCAGAATGAGGGCTTGTTTTGACGTCCTATATAAGGATTCTTTGTTTTGTTTTTGTTTTACCTATCAGTTGCACATGATTCAGTCTGGAGTAGGCACACGAACACAAATAGATAGCAGGGAAAAACTGATTGCAAACTGGGCGGCTTTCTTTTTTCCGCCCGGGTACCATCCGTGTCCCAGCCCCGGCGAGGGTGCAGTCAGTGGGTCTTGTTTTGCTCTCTGTTGCATATTCGAACTCGCGATCGCGGATACGAACCTGGCGCCCTAACCCACTCGGCCACGGTCACAAGAAGCATTATGTTTGGGAAAGGATTTTTTGTAACACATTTGTGTGTGTGTGTGTGTGTATGTGTGTGTGCGTGTGATTGCACATGCGAATGTGAATGTGTGCGTGTCTGCTCGAGCGAGAGAGGGCGTGCGTGCATCGTGTGTGTATGTGCGCGTCAGTGATTTTTTTGTAATTACAGTGATGATGATATTGGAGATTATTCTGTAAAGAGGCGCGTCTGAGCGGGGCCATGGAGATCATTACACTCTGGTCGGGACCACAGGAGTAAAGGTTGGGAATCACTGAACTAGCTTTTTATTTCTTGTGTTTTTTGTATCTTAATCTGCCGGCAATGACTTGGGATATGCTCTTGTTAGCAATTCAGTAACTCTAGTATGCAGGAATTGCTGTTTGTATGAGTGTATTTAAAGAGAAAGAGCGAGAAATAGAGAGGCAAATCTAGATAGAGAGAAATTATATACTTTCCTAATCTTATTTTTTACAATACGATCGAACAATTCAGTAAGCTGTATTCAAATATAGCTTTTTATCCAGAGGACTAGAGTGAATATGTTCTAATCTTTATTATAACGAAGTAATTTTCACCATCGCCATCACCACCACAATTCTCATCACCAAAGGAACCAACACACAACATTAATCATCTTCCCACCACCACCATCCCTACCTCACCCCAATCCCCACCTCCCCCCATCCCCCTCCAACCCTATCTCCCCTCTCACCCCCCCCCCCCCAATCCTCACCTCCCCTTACCTCAACCCAAAACCCCACCTCTCGCTTCCTACTTCACACCCCATTCCCATCCCCCTCCCTCACCTCTACATTCCCCACCTCCCCCTCCCTACCCCCATCCCCACCACCCCCTCCCTCACCCTCCTCAATCCCCCCCTCCAGTCACCTCTCCATCCCCACCTCCCCCTTCCTCCCCCATTCCCACCTCCCCCTCCCCCCTCTCCTCCCCCATCCCCACCTCCCCCTACTCTTACCCCTCCTCCCTCCCTACCCTCCTCCTCCATCCCCTCACCCTCCTCCATCCCCACCCGTAACTCACCCCCATCCCCACCACCCCCTCCCTCACCCTCCTCCATCCCCATCCCCCCCTCCCTCAGCCCCTCCATCCCCATCCCCCATCCCTCAGCCCCTCCATGCCCATCTCTCCCTCCCGCAGTAATAATGATGGCAGTTGCTTCCCTCCACACCGCATTCTGGGCCCTCATCCGTCAAAGGGAAAGACCGCAAGCGAAGGGAGAAGAAAAGAGAAGGAAAATGGTAATGCGGGACACTCGTAGGAGAGAGAGAGAGGGAGAGAAGGAGATGGAGAGAGGGAAAAGGAGAGAGGGAGAGGGAGAAGGAGAGAGAGAGAGAGAGAGGGAGAGGGAGAGGGAGAGGGAGAGGGAGAGGGAGAGGGAGCGAGAGAGAGAGAGAAATAGAGAGAGAGAGAGAGAGAGAGAGAGAGAGCGAGAGAGAGAGAGAGAGAGAGAGAGAGAGAGAGAGAGAGAGAGAGAGAGAGAGAGAGAGATGAAGAGAGAAATAATGAGATAAATAGAGAAAGAGGCAGAGAGAGAGTAGGAGGGAGAGGGAGGGAGAGAGAGAGAAAAAAAGAGAAAGAAAAAGAAAGAGAGGAAGAGAAGAAAAGAAAAGAGAAAGAAAGAGAAAGAGAGAGTTAGAACGTACTATACTAACCCACTGTACTCGCCAATGGCCAACCCAACTTGCCTTCGTGTGATCTGTCTCCATAAAAGCCTCCAGCGAATAGAATGAATGTTGATCAAAGGATTTGATATGTAAAATTATGATAGAATGTAATAATATCATAACGCCTATATTGGTATGTGAGGCATCTGTTGAATTCTTTAGTCAAGATTATTAATAGATATTATGATTACTTTGTTTACATATTTTCTTTCTTTTCAGGTAAGAGTGCCATCAAAGGGGAAGAAAGTGCTTTTGGTAAGTGAATAGTTGTGAACACTTGAAATATTTCTTTCTCTGTTTGTGTATCTATTTACAATATTTACCCAAGAGAGAGAAAGAGAAAGAAAAAGCGAAAGAGAAAGAGAGAAAATGAGAGAGGAAGAGAAAGAGAAAGAGAGAGAAGGAAAGAGAAAGAGAAAAGGAAAGAGAGAGAGAGAGAGAGAGAGAGAGAGAGAGAGAGAGAGAGAGAGAGAGAGAGAGAGAGAGAGAGAGAGAGAGAGAGAGAGAGAGAAAGAGTAACCTAGAACAGGAATAAGATAGAGAAACGCAGAGAAAGAGAAAGAGAGAAAAAAGAGAAAGAGAAAAAAGATAGACAAACAGACATAGCAAAAGAGAGAGCAGGGGATAGGCGCGACCCAACGCCTATCCGGCACCGACTTGGCTAAGCTGTTATCGGTCGGCGGTCGCAATTAAGGGGATAAGGAGCGAGGACGAAGAGGCGCTCAGGCGAGGATGACACACGGAGAACAACAATAGCACGTGAGTTGCGGGGAAAGAAGAGGGGGGGGGAGAGGGGGAAGAAGGAGGAGAGGGAGGAGGGGAGGGGAGGAAGGGGAGAGGGAGGAAGGGAGGGGAGGAAGGGGAGAGGGAGGAAGGGAAAAGAATGGAGGGGAAGGGGAAGGGAAGAGGGGAGAAGAGGAAGGGAGGAAGGGGAAGGGAAGAGGGGAGGAGAGGAAGGGGAGAAGGGAAAGGAATGGAGGGGAAGGGACAGGGAGGAGAGGAAGGGGAGGACGGGAAGGGAAGGGATGGAGGGGTAGGGGGAGAAATGGAAGGGGAAGAGGGGAGGGAGAGGAAGGGAGGAAAGGAGGGGAACACCGGAGTAGGAGGGAAGAAAGGGAGGGAAGGAGGAAGGGAAGAGAGGCAAAGGAAAAAGAGACCAAAGGCAAAGAAGATAGAGAGAGAGAGAAATAAAAAAAAAGCTCAGGAGGAGAAGGAACAGAACTCAGGCTCGGGGGAGGGGGAGGGGAGGGGGGAGAGGGGGCGGGATCAAAGGGGAAACAGGAAGGAAGAGAGAAAGGGGCGACGTCGGGGGCGGGATAAAGAGTATGGAAATGAACTCACTCTGGAACGGGAATCCTCTCGTGGCGGTGCCAGTGGTGCCAATGTATCACTTGTAATTAAGCTTGTCAGCAGAGGGAGCGAGGGAGAGGGAAGGCGAGAGCGGTGCCGCCGTGAGGGGAATGAGGCAAATGTGATGATGAGAGCTAAGGAAGGGGAGGGGTAATTGATGCAAATGAGGGAGAGGGAGGAAGGAAAGATCGGGGAGGAAATGAGAGAACTGAGAACAGAAAAGAGGAAGAGAGAAAGAATTGGAAGGGGATTTGAAGACAAAAAAAAGAGAGAGAGAGAGAGAGAGAGAGAGAGAGAGAGAGAGAGAGAGAGAGAGAGAGAGAGAGAGAGAGAGAGAGAGAGAGAGAGAGAGAGAGAGAGAGAGAAAAGTGGAGGAGGAGATACATGACCAAAGAAAATCACTTAGCAGAAGAAAGAATAGAAAAGACGGAAGAATAGAGAACACGAAAGACTTGAACCTTCAGCTAGGAGTAAGAACCAACAAATATGAATATATATGAACAGAAATGAAAATATTAAAAGGAAAAAAAAGGAGAGAGGTTAGAGTATGCAATATAATGAAGCGAAGTACAAGAAGTATAAAATAAGTAAATGAAAGATGGAGAAGACAACGGAGGCAGATTAGCATACTAGAAAAATAGAGCGATAACCCTCCTGCGAACAACCCATCACTAGATGAAACACATCAATTAATGTAGGCGTATCTGTATCCATGCTAAAAAAAGGTGTGGAAGCTGTAATTCTGAATATTCATATCCGACTAACATTTTTTTCTATCCGCTTGTACAGAACATTTACTATTCGCCATGTAATCAGGTTATGTAAATACCTGAACAACAATAAAAATGTGCAAGAGAGAACACAAACACACAGATGCAGACACAGATACAGACATAGACATAGACAAAAACACAGACACACACACACAGACACACACACACATACACACACACAGACACAGACACACAGACACACACACACCCACATACACATACACACACAAAAGCCTACCATACTAATAACATTCCTCTCCAGGCCATGTTCTGCCATACAACTGCCATCATGATAGTGTTACGAACGACAAACGTGAACATAAAGGACTGTGTAATTCACTGTTTATGATTCCATCGCCTCAATGATCCCCAGTTGGATTGCAAAGTGGACTACAAAAGACATAGTCAGAGGCATGACTCATTATGGTTAATGGCTGTACGACGAGTGAGCATGGTTTCATTGTAGTCAATCGCCATCAGCTACAGGGAGGCCGCGTTCGACTAGTCTGTTGGTGTTGCATATTCTTGGAGTGGATAGAAAGCTCTATGTGGATATCCTTGGTCACAAAATGGATCAAGACATTTTATAGAAACGGTCTCGAAATCACGGTAAATGCTCCAATTCATGGAGAGAGAGACTAAGAGAAAAAGAGAAAGAAAGAAAGAGAGAGATAGAGAGAGAGAGACAGACAGAGACAGAGACAGACAGAGACAGAGACAGAGACAGAGAGAGAGAGAGAGAGAGATTGAAGAAAAAGAGAGAGAGAGAGAGATTGAAGAAAAAGAGAGAGAGAGAGAGATTGAAGAAAAAGAGAAAGAGGAAGAGAAAGACAAAGACAAGAGAAAAAACATGGACTCTCTCTCTCTGTATCGTGAATACGCGTTTCTTTCCCGCGCCGGACTCCAAACATATTTTCAGATAATCAGATTAAAGGTATTTTTCTCTCTCTCGAAATTGTTGGAATTGCGAAGAAGTTAAAGGTTCACGAAGAGAGAAAATAGTAAATTTAAAGATCCTCTTCATTTTTTTTTCTTGTCTGAGTTAATGTTTTTTGTCCAAGGCATCCCACCTCCTAAAAAATAAAAAAAGAAAGATAGAAGAAACACGGTCAACAACTTACAAGATTAAGAAATATACAGAATAAAGATAAAACCTGATATGTAGTTAGACGATACAAACCTTTCACGAACAAGAAGAAGAAGAAAATTTACCAGATGAAGAGGGAGAAAGAGAGGAAGGAGGAGGAGAAGAAGGAGAAAGACGAGAAGAAAAGAAAAAAAGAGAAGAAAAGA
>NC_091569.1:41683650-41686150 GCF_042767895.1 Penaeus vannamei | reverse complement strand
GCAGCATGAAAGAGAAAGTTTGAACGAATGTTAGACCTTGTGGGTATATGCAGCATGTGCATACATTCTGTTCCTTTTTTCTATCTCTTTTTCTCCCCCCCCCCCCTTTCTCTCTCTTTCTCGCTCGCCTGCTCTCCTCTTTGTCTGTCTCCTTTTCTCTCTCTCTCTCTGCGAATTTATTTACATATACCACACCAGAAGTTCTGATGCTTGCCGATCACCAGTGATAATGCTAGTAAATAGGTAATATCGACGAGCCTTTGGCTGTCTTTACACCTAATCCATTTCTTCGGTAGATCTGGGGAAGGCCTTTGTCCGACAAAAAGGCAGAAAGAACAGAACTGGGAAGGCCTATGCCCAACAACGGAATTTAAAAGGCTGAAAGAACAGAATAGGGAAGGTCTATGTCCAACAACGGATCTTAAAAGGCTGAAAGAACAAATTGGGGAAGGCAAATGTCCAACAACGGATCTTAAAAGGCTGGAAGGACAGAAAGGAATACACGATTTCACAATTTGCTCAGACTCTGAAGACTTAAGGGCACGATGGTTGTTCACAAAAGTATCGCTTGAAGGAACTATATAAAACGGCAGAAGGTATTTAAACAGATGGCATAAACGATACATGTACTTAAAATAAGAAAACTTAGAGAGGAGAGTCAAGAGCTAGGCAAGCAACCCCCTCCTCCCCCCCAAAAAAAAAGAGAGAAGGGAAGAAAGAAAGAAAGAAAGAAATATGTATATGTATACTCGAATTAAGTAAGGCAAAATAAAACTAAAAAAGAAAGAAAAAAAGAAAAAATATATAGGTATATATATATACTCGAATTAAGCAAGGCAAAATGAAACTAAGTAAGTTTTGCCATTCTAGAATGTAGTGAAAGTGCACCGAGCAGAAAGAGAATGAAAGTGAACATAAAGAAAGATGGAGAAAGGGAAGTAACTACAGAAAGAACATCTGATTATAATTTCATGTCGCCTATTTAGAAACACCCATTGTGCCTATTGTCCCTTTCCTACGTTCAAACACATCCAACAAGAAAGTGAAAATACATGTAAATCCTTTTGTTCATATCCAGAATATCACATGAGACACGTCGCTTACATTTTCAATAACGTAATTACCTAATAGGATAAGAAAAGAAAAATAAATGAAGATAAAAACAAGCCAGACCTTTACATCTATCCCTCGGTAAGTCGCAAGAAAATAAAGAACGGAAGGCACAGGAGAGAAGCAATAAAAGACGACGCTAAACTCGGCAGCGGTTCAGCGAGGGAGGAGGAGCAGGCGGGGAGGATGGCGGGCCAAAAGCAGCGAAGGAACGGCTCCTGCAAGTCGAAGCCGCCAGGTTAAAGAGGACAACCTGAGCCAGGAGTTCCTCGAAGACACGCACAGACCGAAAGCAAGGAAGGGAGTCCCTAGCGGGCTAGCATGAGCTACAGGATGAAAGAGAAGACAGGAAAAAGAAGGAAGCAAACAATCATGCATAAAATAAGAGGCTGGTAAAAGTTGTTTTAAGTGGAGTTCAAGCAAACCAAGAATATTTAATGAATGGATGAATGTGGACACGGGAAGAAGAAGAAGAAGAAAAAGAAAAAAAAAATGAAGAAATGAATTAATTTCAACAACTTGCATGTTGTGGAAATAAGATGAAATGCAAACATACTTCCCGGGACTAAAGTTTAGCTAATGCAAACATAAATGTAATTAAAACAGCATGACAAATAATTTTCTTTATTTTTTCAGGACAACCAACACACGTGAAGGAAAGAATAAAAGAGAGGAAGTAGTGAGGAAGAGAAGGTAACGAAAGGAAAGATGAAAAATAAGACTCCGAAAGGGGGAAGAAAACAATTGAAAAATAACCAGGGAAATAAGACGAAGATCGAAGGGGTGAAGCTAGGATACTTAACGACTTCAAATAGAATATAATGATCTCTTTGACCACAGTTCCTAAGGTCGAAAGTGTTAGCGTGAGCCTATTTGCAAACCTCGCGAGTCCGAAAACCAGCGAAGAAGTTCGAGGAACATCCGGGGCTTAATTCTTGGGAGGAAAAAAATCCACATCGTTAGAGGATGGGGATTGGGGTTGGGTGGGGGGTGGGGTGGGGTGGGGGGTCAGATGAGTCGGATATTTGTCAGCGTCGTTCTGTTAAGGATAATGATAATGACGATGACGATGATAAACCGTATTCATATTGACTAATGACAAATTTCTACCGATAACGATAACGATAATTTTTACTATTATTACAACTATTTTTATCATAATTACTATTACTATTATTTCATTATTATTGTAATTGTTATACCTATCATCACCATCATTACCATCGTTTTCGGAACAAGCCGTTGCAGCTTCCCTTGCCAGAGAGTTAGACTGCCTGTCCTCCTTCCCGCTCTCTCGTCGTTATTTTGATGGTAATAATAATAATAATGATATTAATAATAATAATAACAGTAATAATGATGGTAGTAATAATGATAATAGTAATAATGA
>NC_091569.1:41676150-41678650 GCF_042767895.1 Penaeus vannamei | reverse complement strand
AAAGCGATAAAGAGAGAAGATAGATAAATAGTTATATAAAGAGTTGGAGGTGAGGAGAAATATCAATAAAAAAAACATATATTTAATGAAAGAACTTAAAGAAGACTGAATAAATAAAAGAGATAAAATAAAGACGACCCATTTAGAACGTCAAAACTCTGATCCCATAAACAGGGCAAACAGCGACCCTAAAATGATAGCGGGAATGTAGTTGGAAATTATATAATGTGCTCGCGGCTGTGGGTCCGTGGATACGAATACTGTACATTATCCATTCATTTCTCTCTTGCAGTTAATATTATTCATTATGATTCTGGTATATCATATTTCTATATTAGTTCTAGGAACATGAATAACAAACAAGAAAAATGATACGTGATGGTAGTATTATTATTACATATGGATATTTTTTTTTATTATTAATGTTTCTGATGTTAACTAATAGTAATTTTACAGCAACTAATGAGATACCACCAACTTTCATGAGTGTTTTGTTGTTCTTTCACTGAAATTATTCTGTCATAGTCATTTACTGTATATCATATATGCAACTTCAAATACTGGGACTAAAGCCACAGTGATAAGTTGATATGATTACAATAACTAACAACGATAGATGAGTGGTAAATAATATAAATGACAAAGAAAAAAATGATATAAAATTGTTTCATTTAGTTCTACTGCTGTTGTTCACAGTGGTAAAATTGAAAGTCATGATGATAATGAGCAGTAGCAATGGCAAATATAAGAATGATGCAGGTTCTGCTTTTGTAAACGTTATTGCAGTTGTTTATGCAAGTCGGGGAAAGAGAGAGGGAGATGGAGATGGAGATAGAGATAAAGATAGAGACGGAGACAGAGAGAGATAGAGATTGAGATGAGATGAGATGACATGAGATAAGATGGAGATATAGATAGAGATGGAGATAGAGATGGAGATGGAGAGGGAAATGCATAATAGAAGTGGAGGTGGATAATAGAGGTGGAGAGCAGGTGTGGTGAATAGAAAAAGAGGTAAAAAATAGTAGAGATGAAATGCAAAAGAGAAGAGGAGCAAATTTGAGAAGAGAAGAAGAGATGAAACAGCAGAGGAAAAAAGGAGTGAAGCACAAATGATAGAAGAATAGGAAGACATAAGAGTTGGAAAGCAGAAGAGAGACGAGAAACTAAACAGGCGAAGAGGAAACAAGACGAAACACACCAGAGAAGAAAAGAAACCAATCAGACGAAAGAAAGAAAAGGGAGAAGGGAATAACAACAGAACAAGAGAAGAACAGAGAGGCAAATCATCTGACACAGAAATGGCGAAGCGGGCAACTGCAGATGCCATAGAGCGGGTATTACGTCATCAGGGAGCGCCGCGGGTATCACGTGACCGATGGAAGGAAAAAGTATATCAGTCGCTTTTTCCTGAATGGCCGCCGTGAGGAGAATCAGGAGGGAGGAGAGGAGGGAGAAGGGAGGAAGGATGTAGGAGGGAAGAGGGAAGAAGAAGGGAGGTGGGAGGAGGGAGGAGGAAGGATTGAGGAGGGAGGTGGGAGGAAGGAGGAAGGAGTGAGGAGGGAGGAGGGAGGAAGGAGGAAGGAGTGAAGAGGGAGGAAGGAGGAAGGAAGGAGGGATGTAGGAGAGAGAAGAAAGGAGGGGGGGAGGAGAGGAGGGAAGTGGAAAGAGGGAGAAGGGCGGAGGGAGGAGTGAGGAAAGGGGAGGAGGAAGGAAGACGGGAAGAGGGAGGAGGAAACAAGTAAAGACGAAGGAAGGAGACGGGAGGGAGGAAAGAAGAAAGGAGGGAGTTGGGAGGAAGTGAAGAGGAAAGGAGGGTTTAGAAAGGAGGAGGAGGGAGGCAAAGGAGGGGTGGCGCTATATGAGCCTCTATCTTGTGTCGGGCGTGTGTTTGACGCATCTTTGTCTCTCTCTTTTGCCTCCAATTCATTCGATTGTCTTCCAGTTTCTCATTCCTTCTTTGCTGTTGACTGCACCGCTTATATATATATATATATATATGTATATATATATATATATATATATATATATATATATATATATATATATATATATATATATATATATATATGTGTGTGTGTGTGTGTGTGTGTGTGTGTATGTGTGTGTGTGTGTGTGTGTGTGTGTGTGTGTGTGTGTGTGTGTGTGCGTGTGTGTGTGTGTGTGTGTGTGTAAACGTATCTATCCATCTGTTTATTCAGACACACAAGCACACACAAGCGCAAAAGTCAAACTAAGAGTAGGCGGTAATAAACAGTGTCAGAACTCGAAACAAATGCCCGCGACCTCAAGAAGCTTTTGGTCCGGCGCTCTCTGTTGGCTCAGAGCGGGCCACTCAGTAGGGATAAGCTGCTTACCGAAGATGTTAAAAATTTGCATTTATTGTTTGGAATGGGCGTCGGAATGGGAGAGAACATGACGACGATATCTAAAGTTGGAATGGGCTTGGGTGTACTATGTGTATAAGTATATATATATATATATATATATATATATATAT
>NC_091569.1:41666150-41671150 GCF_042767895.1 Penaeus vannamei | reverse complement strand
TGTTGTTATTATTATTGTCGTCATTATCATTATCATTATTATTATCGTAATCGTATCGTTACCGTTATCATTATTGTTATCCTCATCATTATTATTATAATTGCCATTTTTAGTATTATTATTATGATTATCATTATTATCATTGCTATTACTATTATTATTATTATTGATATTATTGTTATTATCATTATCATAATCAGTATCATTATTATTATAATGATTGTTATTATTATTACTGTTATCATTAATGTATTTGTAAGTGTTATTATCATTATCATCGTTATCATTATTATTATTATCATTATAGATAATATTTTATCATTAGTATTGTTGTTGTTATCATTCTTATCATCATCATCATTATTATCAGCAATATTATTCTTATTCTTCTTATAATTATTATAATCATCATCATTTATATTGCTATTATTGTTATTACTGATTTTCTTATCATCATCACTTCCATCACTGCTACGCTATAATCATTATCCCATTCATTATCACAGAAACCTGAAAATCACATTAACTTCCCCGTCAAAAAAGAAAGCGAGAGAGAAAAAAAGGAGGGAGGGGATGTGTTTGCTAAAAGTATAGTGAAAAAAGGGATAAGTGCGAAAGAGACTCGAAAAAGAAAAAAGAAAAAAAAAGGGGGGGGGAGGGAGTTTGCAAAAATATAACGAAGAAAGGGAAAAGTGCGAAAGAGACTCGAAAAAGAAAAAAAAAAGGGGGGGGGGGAGGGGGAGGGAAATGTTTGCCAAAATATAACGAAGAAAGGGAAAAGTGCGAAAGAGACTTGAAAAAAGAAGAAAAAAAAAAGGGGGGTGGGGAGAGGGAAATTGCCAAAATAAAACGAAGAAAGGGAAAAGTGCGAAAGCGAGTTCGACCGGCACTCCCTCGCCCGCAGGAGAGGCTCATCAGGCTCGGCCCCCGTCAGCGCCCCGCAGTGCCGTGTCCCCCTGAATATTGTCCTCGGATTGACTGCCGTTCCCCGCCTGGGATCACGGCGAGATTTCGGTCCTTTGAGACTGTCCTTTGTCCAGCTGGGAGGGAGCGGATAGGAGGGGGGGCGGGGGGGTGTGGAAAAGGGGAGGGGTGGGGGGGGGGGTTGGGGGGCGGGGTTGGGAGGAGGAGTTGGGGGGCGGGGTTGGGTGGCGGGATGGGCGGGGTTGGGTGGCGGGGACGGGTGGAGGGGTAAGGGGGAGGGGATGGGAGGGGTTGGTGTCCCTCCTGTCGTCCACTTGAAGAGGGAGACGGAAAGGGGGAGGGAGGGAGGTTGGCGTTCGATTCTTGGTAAATATTTGGTCTTAGTCGTGAGGGAGGGAAAAAAGTGGTGGTTTGTTGTATACAGGTTGTAAGTATAGGAAATGGGACAGAATGTGATGAACTAATGATCGTGTAAAGCGAAGTGAAAAAAGGGGTGGACTTTCTTGCATAGAGGAAGGAACTGTGAAGGTTACTGAATATTGAATAAATGATGAATGAGGAAATGATTTGGATAGAAGAATTAAAACCAAGATGTCTATGTAAAATACCTAGATCCGACGAGAAATACCTAAATCTGACGAGAAATACCGAGATCCGACGAGAAATACCGAGATCCGACGAGAAATATCTAGATCCGACTAAAAATACCGAGATCCGACGAGAAATACCCAGAAATACCGAGATCCGACGAGAAATATCTAGATCCGACTAGAAATACCGAGATCCGACGAGAAATACCCAGAAATACCGAGATCCGACGAGAAATATCTAGATCCGACGAGAAATACCCAGAAATACCGAGATCCGACGAGAAATATCTAGATCCGACTAGAAATACCGAGATCCGACGAGAAATACCCAGAAATACCGAGATCCGACGAGAAATATCTAGATCCGACGAGAAATACCCAGAAATACCGAGATCCGACGAGAAATATCTAGATCCGACGAGAAATGCCCAGAAATACCGAGATCCGACGAGAAATACCGAGATCCGACGAGAAATACCCAGAAATACCGAGATCCGACGAGAAATATCTAGATCCGACGAGAAATACCCAGAAATACCGAGATCCGACGAGAAATACCCAGAAATACCGAGATCCGAAGCCTGGCGATCCGAAAAGGCAAACTTTATCATTAAAGACGGCGCCATCCAGGATAATTCGGCCGCCATAACTTTGATTAATTTCAAGTCGATCCGATGGCTCCATTGTTCTCTTTCCTTCCCTTTTCCATTCCTACTTCTCCTCCTCCTTCCTCTCATTCATTTTGGCCTTTTCATACCTTTTATTTCCCTCTTTGAGTCTATTCTTCTTCTCCCTTCTCATTCTTCGCTTTCTATTTCTTTCCTGTTTCTCTCCCTTTTGCCCTTTTCTTTTCTTTTCATTCACTTTCTCCCCTCTTTCTATCTTTCCTTTTCCTTTCTCTTTCTCTCTACGCTCCTCCTTCTCCTGTTTCTTTCTTCGTTTCCCTCTTCCTCCCTTCTTGAGATTCTCATTATCCCTTCCGTGTCTCTTCATTTCTCTTTGTCCTTTTTCTTTCCCCTTTTATTTACTGTCCCTCATGTTCAGATTTCCCTTTTCATCTCTCGTATTTTTTTTTTCCTTTTTGCTTATATTTTTGTACTCCAAGTCTCCTTCTCTCCCACTTTCCATTTAGCAAATAAATAAGCCATTTACCCTGCGCTCATCATTTTTGTTATTATTGTTATAATAAAAATATAAATAATAGTAATAATGATACTAATGGTAATAATGATAATAATAATAATTATTATTATTATTATCTTTATTATTGTTATTATTTTTTTGTTATTATTGCTACTATTTTTATCATTATCATTATTATTATCATTATCATCATCATCATCTTTTTTAAACGGTACTTCATTTATATATTTATTTATTTTTGTTTATTTATTTTTTTACACTGCACCTCACATCCCTTTTTAAATGACCGCCGTTAGCGTTGTCTGAACCCGTCATGTTTGAGCTTTTCGCTTCAGTAAAGTCTTTATGAAATCTGCATTTCCATTTTCTCTGCTTTTTATTCCTCTTTCCAACAATATTGGAAACTATAACTTACTGTGTTTTTTCTCTTTCCAGGTAGGTGACCGGCGTGTATTATCGTGTGTAAAGAGATGTTCAAGGTCGGTAAGTTATTGCAATGAGTGAAATAACAATCCTGGTAAATAAGAAAAAAAAAAAAAATCGACAGCCATTGTTTGTAAAGGTATCAATAAATGATAACAAGGATAATGAAAATAGTGAGAATAATAGCAATGGGGTGATGACAATAATAATTTTGATGCTGGTATTTCTACTTCAACTATTACTGCTAATAATAATAATGATCCAAATTATGATAAAGATAGCAATGATGATGTTGATAATGGTGTTGCTGCTGGTGCTGATGATGGTTAAAATCACACTAATGATAATGAAAATGATAAAAAGGATAGTTACATTGATAATGATAATAATGATAATGATAAAAATGATGATAATGATAGTTATAATAGTTACGATAATGATAATGATAATAATAACAATAAAACGTCTATATTGATTTTATTGTGATGATAATGGCGATTATTATTATCATTATTGTTATTATCAGTAGTAGTAGCATCATTATTTCATTATCATTATGATTCTTCTAATCATTGTCTTTATCATCATCATGAATATTATCATCATCATTATCATTATTGTTATCATTATCATTATCGTCATTAATATCATTGTAATTCCACTATATTTAATTGATAAGGTAGCTGTAATTATTGCAGTATCATCATCTTCAGTAGCGTGGTAATATTACCCCATTACCAGTGACACAGCAGCATCTCCCTTCATCTCTCTTTCCGTCGTCCTACACTCTGATGCTGGGAAGGGAAGAAATCTGGAAGTTTTGTCATTAGGGGGAAAGGGGAGGAAGGGAGGGACAGGGAGGAGGAGAGGAAGGGGATGGGGGAAAGGGAGAGGGAGATAGGAAGGTGGGAGAGGAAGAGGGGGAGAGGGAGGAGAGGGAGGGGAGGGGGGTTGGGAAGGGGAGGGGAGACGGAGGGGACGGGGGGAGGGAGAGGAGGGACAGAGGGAGAAGAAGGGGAGAGAGAGGGGTGAGGGAGGGGAGGGGTGAGGGAGGGAAAGGGAGAGGGGTGAGGGAGGGTTAGGGAAGAGGGGGGAGGAAGAGGAGAGCGGGGAAGGGGTTTACCAGGCTTGATATTTGTACGACTACGTTTTTTATTTCTTTTCTCATTCCTTCCTTCCTCTACTCTCCTCTCTCTGCGTCTCTCTCTGTTTCTCCCTTTTCTCTCTCCCACACCTCTCTCTATTCCACTGTCTGACTTACTGTCTATTTGTCTGTCGTCTCTCTCTCTCTCTCTCTCTCTCTCTCTGTCTGTCTGTCTGTCTCTCTCTCTCTCTTTATCACCCTCTCTCTCTCTCCTTTCTATCTATCTTTCTCCCCCCCTCCCCCTTCACTCTCTTTTTCTCCCTCTCTTTCCCTTCCTCCTCCCCTTCTCTCCCTTTACCTCTCCCCTCTCTCCCCTTCTACCTCTCTTTCTTTCTCTCCTCTCTTTCCCTTCCTCTACTTCTCTCTCTCTCTCTCTCTCCCTCTATCTACCCCTTCTCTCTCTTTCTCTCTCTCTCTCTCTCTCTCTCTCTCTCTCTGCTCTCTCTCTCTCTCTCTCTCTCTCTCTCTCTCTCTCTCTCTCTCTCTCTCTCACTATCCCTCCCTCCCCCTCCCCCCTCTCTCTCTAGTTTAGTTTTAGTTTAAATCGCCCTCGTTGACCTTCCTCTTTGACCTGGCTTCAAGGTCGGCGAACTCCACACAAGTTAGAGCCTCTAAAAATAGAAAAGAAATAAAGAGTAATAAATCAAATAAAACAGGGGAGGCAATAAACGTAAAAGAACAATGCGATGTTGTTAGCGAAAGATGCGGGAAAAGGGAAGATTTTTATTTTTCTTATTTTTGTTTCATACAAAATATTACTTATAATAATAGTTATA
>NC_091569.1:41660273-41662773 GCF_042767895.1 Penaeus vannamei | reverse complement strand
GTCTTTCATAAACTGCCTCAAGAATTTAAAATCATTAATAAGAAGAAAATTATTCCCTTCCGTAGCTATGTGCCGCTGGTATTATCATCATTGTTTTTGTCTATATTGATATTACATCATTATGTAATGTTTTAAAAGTAGAGTGACATTCAGTGGAAATATACCTCGATAACAAAGTACCCATCTTTTAAAAAAGAGATGAAATAATCTGATAAGCAAACATATAAATAAATAGATAAGATAGAACACAAATAAACACACACGAAAAAACGAAAAAGACGAACAGACCAACAAACAAAAATCACTTACAACCCAAAAGCGAAAACGACCTTTCGCAACGGAGGTCGTGCCAAAGGTCCCCCGAAAAAAAGACAGATGTTGGAGTAGGTCGTAAAAATAAGCCAAGATGGGAGCGCAAGGAAAAAAAAAAAAAGCGGGAGGGGCAGAAAAAAACGAATTGGTAATGAGAAATTCGCGGAGGAGAACGGAAGCGAAGGGGTCGAGGTGGGGGGGAGGGGGTCTGGAGGGAGGGGTCTGGGGAGGTGTTGCAGCGGAGGGAGGGGCGGGGGTCCAAGAATCGGCAAAATGTATCGGATATTCTTAAGCGTCTGACAAAGGGGGCGGGGGCAGGGAGAGGGGGGAGAGGAAGGGGGACGGGGGCAGGGAGAGGGGGGAGAGGAAGGGGGACGGGGGCAGGGAGAGGGGGGAGAGGAAGGGGGAACGGGGGTGTGGGCACAAGGTCTTGCAGATGGAGTATTGGTAAACAAGTCCAAGGTCGACTCAGCGTAAGTTATAGCTGTCTCTCTCTTGGACGTGAGAAAAGAGAGAGAGCGAAAGAAAGGGGATGGATAGTTAGAGAGAGAAACAGGAAAGAATGGGAGAGAGATAGATAACGAGAAAGAGAAAGAGAAAGAGTTTAGAGAGAAAGAGAAAGAGAAAGCGTGAGAGAGAGGAAAAAAAGAGAAAGAGTGAAAGATGAAGAAAAAGAGAAGAGAGAGAGAGAGAGAGAGAATTCGTCCCGGAAGGAAGAGCAGAGGACAAGAATAGGAAGAAGAAGAAGAAAAATAAGAAAATGAAGGGCAAGAAGAAAGAAAGAAAGAAAGAAGAAAGAATATATATATATATATATATATATATATATATATATATATATATATATATATATATATATATATATATATATATATATATATATATATATATATATATATATATATATATATATATATATATATATATATATATATATATATATATATATATATAAATATATATATATATAAATACATATATATATATATATATATATATATATATATATATATATATATATATATATATATATATATATATATATATATATATATATATATATATATATATATATATATATATATATATATATATATATATATATACATATATACATATATATGTATATATATACATAAATATATATATACATGAATAAAACAAAAAAGAACGTCCCGGAAGGAGATCAGAGGGCAAGAAAAAGAAGAAGAATTAGAAGAAGAAGGAGGAAGAGAAAAATTCGTCCCGGAAGAAAAGCAGAGGACAAGAGGAATATATATAGTATATCCGGATGATATATATATATATATAGAAATATATATAAAAGAATGTATATATATAGAAAAGCGAAAAGTCGTCCCATATATGTATATAGTATATATATATAAAAAGAAAAATATATATATATATATATATATCTTTCCGGAAGGGATATATATATATATATAGATGTATTTAAATATGTATATATATATATATAAAAAACGCAGTTGTCCTGAAAGCAGACTAGAGGACAAGAATAGATAGATAGATAGAGTAGAAGAGGAATAGAATAGATAAAGATAGATAGAAACGCAGTCGTCCCGAAAGCAGACTAGAGGACAAGAAGAGGAAGATAGATAGATAGATAGAGGAAAGAATAAAAAAGATAGAAAGATAGCAGTCGTCCCGAAAGTAGACTAGAGGACAAGATAGAGGAAGATAGATAGATAGAAGAGGATACATGAATAAAAAGAAGAAAAACGCGAACGTCCCGAAAGTAGATCAGAGGACAAGAAGAAGAAGAAGAAAAGGGGAAATTAGAAGAAAAAGGCAGTCGTCCCGAAGAGAAAGACTTCGTGGACAAGAAGAAGAGGAGGAGGAAAGAATAAAAAAGAAGAAAACGTACTCGTCCCGAAAGCAGACTAGAGGCCAAGAAGAAGAATAAGAGGAGGAAAGAAGAAAAAAGAAGGAAAACGCAGTCGTCCCGAAAGCAGACTAGAGGACAAGAAGAAGAAGAAGAAGAAGAGGAGGAAAGAATAAAAAAGACGAAAAACGCAGTCGTCCCGAAAGCTGACTAGAGGACATGATGAAGAAGAAGAGGAGGAGGAAAGAATGAAAAAGAAGGAAAGCGCAGTCGTCCCGAGAGCAGACTAGAGGACAAGAAGAAGAAGAAGAAAAAGGGGAAATAATAATTTAAAAAGAACGA
>NC_091569.1:41650273-41655273 GCF_042767895.1 Penaeus vannamei | reverse complement strand
TAAGGAGGCTACAGCCAGACCAATGACACGATGGCGACGAAATAGCGAAATTTAAATAAGACTGGAAACAAACATCGCAAGACAGGGAAAGCTGGAAAAGAATGGGAGAGGCCTACGTCCTGCAGTGGATTGACTCAGGCTGATGATGATGATGATATATATATATATATATATACATGTATATATATATATATATATATATATATATATATATATATATATATATATATATATATATATATATATATACATATATGTACTTATATATACCTTTTTACTACCACGCCTCCTCTAAGACTTTGTCCGTCCCTCCCTAACTCCCTTGCATCTATGAATACAGTTCCCTCATAGACTTCAAAGTAAATTAGAAATATCTCCATGGTCTTCTTGCTGTGTATGAATGAGTCACATTAGCACTAAACCTCTCATTATCCGAACATGCTCTCATTAGGAGAATAACAAATATATTTCGAGAAATTCCTTCTTTTTCCGAAGGGCTCGCACCCCCTGCGGAAATTACTGCCGCCGCCACACAGGTTAAGACCTACTGTGTTATTGGCTCAAAGGGATTACCAGTCATTAAGTCGATTAGCTTATTTATGTACTTAAAGAGATGACGAAAGGAGAGAGAGAGAGAGAGATAGATAGATAGATAGAGAGAGAGAGAGAGAGAGAGAGAGAGAGAGAGAGAGAGAGAGAGAGAGAAGAAGGAAGAGAGATAGATATAGAAAGGGAACGAGATAAATCTGTATGGTTGTACACAGCAACACCAACAGCAGTCTCTTTGTTTAGTCATTTATTCATCATATCATTCATGCATACATTTGCAATCTTCTATCTGTCTGTCTATCTCTATCCGCATTTCTTTTTCTCCATCCCCCCTCAAAAAAAAAAAAAAAATTCATTCTTCTACTATGTATTTCTATTTTTCCTCAAATCCCCCCTAAAAAAAAAAAAAAAAATATGTATATATATCAGGCCCACGCCATATATATATTCGGATATATATATATATAGGCAATCCCTTACTGTTTATGGCAGTCGGGCGCCTGTTAGAGCCCTATTGTCGGTCTTTTAGGGGCCTGCGACGGAGGAGGCACACGCGCCCTCGACTCTTACGGGGCAAATTAGGTGGAGGATCACATTTTTATTAATAATATTATTATCATTATTGTTATTATTATTACTTCTTGTTTTATTCTTTTCATTTCTTTTATTTATTCACTTTTTGAGGACGGTGGGCTCATTTTCGAAGGATTTTGATCAAAAGTGCGGGTTGAAGTTTAGTGGGACAAATGCGGGATTAAAAGGCGTGAGTGAGAATCTCTTCAGAAAGTAAGGCTTGGAAGTGAAAGATGTAAATAAAACGTTTCGATTTAAATCTTCATTGGAATTGTATGTATATGAGGCCTTTTAAATCAATTCATTCTCCTTATCTTGTACAGTATTTGATTCTTATTTATACCTTTTCTGAAAATTATCTTTAGTTTGTCACACACTGGACACTAGTGAAATCAGTTAAAAAGACGGGGGGAGAGAGAGCGAGAGAGAGAGAGAGAGAGAGAGAGAGAGAGAGAGAGAGAGAGAGAGAGAGAGAGAGAGAGAGAGAGAGAGAGAGAGAGAGAGAGAGAGAGAGAGAGAGAGAGAGAGAGAGAGAGAAAGAGAGAGAGAGAGAGAGAGAGAGAGAGAGAGAGAGAGAGAGAGAGAGAGATAGAGAGAGAGAGAAGGAAACATGAAACAGGAAAGATGACATTATCTTTATTTCTAACTAAAATATATACATACATACATACATATATATATATATATATATATATATATATATATATATCTATATATATATATATATATATATATATATCTGTATATATATATATATATATAAATATATATATATATATATATATATATATATATATATATATATATATATATATATATATATATATATATATATATATATTAACCGTTAACTTTTTTTTTCCATTCTCAAAGGGTTTCGAGCGTGTTCTACTGCCCAACGGAGGTCAAATCTGGCACAGTTGAGACCACAAGCGATGGAATCCAATGGCCCGTAACTAGTGGTTTCGCTCAAATAGTCCGGAACTAGTAGCCTTATAACAAAATGGTCAGCGTGCAGATCGTAAGAGGAAGGGAAGTGACCCTCGCCTGTTACGTTCGGGAAATGAAAAAAAGTAGACCTTTCTGCACGGCTTCATTTTAGTGAAAGTGTTGAGAACAAACAGGATTGAAAGTAACTAATGATAGTAATCATAAAACAATAATAAAAGTTGGAAAATGTGCTTCTCAAATTTGATAAATCAGTATTCCGTGGATAAGACTGTTGCAGATTTATTTATTTATCTATCATTGTTTACTGTCACTTACCATCATCGTTTTAACAATGATTTTATTATTTAATCTGACAGTAATGTTCACTGGTCACCTGAAATCCAGATATGCATTATTCATTATATTCTATTATCATCTAACAGGGCTGTATATGCCATACCAATCCAATACTTTCCAATGAATGAATCTCCCACGGACTCACCCCAAAAAAAGACCCAAAACAAAATGAATAAGAAAATCCCCCCCCCTCCCTTTCTCCTACCCCCCCCTCCTCTCTCTCTCAAAAAAAAAAAAAAAAAAAGCCTCTCGGGTGCTTCAGTCCTGACGGCATCTCGACGAGAGAAATTGGCTCTGCGTTGGTCGAGAAATTAAAGGGAATTGGAAACCGAGGAAAAGGATTGTTAAGAACACAGGAAGGCGATTTGGGGGAATGCAATCAATACCTCTGGGACTGTTACTTCCCCACCGGAATTTTGTCAGCTGGAGATGGGTGGGAGAGAGAGAAAGAGAGGGAGGGAGGAAGAGGGAGAGGGAGAGGGTGGGAGAGAGAGAAAGAGAGGGAGGGACGAAGAGGGAGAGGGAGAGGGTAGGAGAGGGTGGGAGAGGGTAGGAGGAAGGTGGGAGAGGGTGGGAGAAGGTAGGAGAGGGTGGGAGAATGAGGGAGAGAGAGAGGAAGAGAGAGAGAGAGAGAGATGAGAGAGAGAGAGAGAGGAAGAGAGAGAGAGAGAGAGAGAGAGAGAGAGAGAGAGAGAGAGAGAGAGAGAGAGAGAGAGAGAGAGAGAGAGAGAGAGATGGAGGGAGGGAATGGAGGGAGGGAGGGAGGGAAAGGAGAGAAGGAGACAAGGAGAGAAGAGAAAAGACGAGAAGAGAAAGAGAGAGAAGTGAGGAGGGAGAGGGAGGAAGGGAAGGCGAGGGGGAGGGAGAAAAAGAGATAGATAGATAGATAGACATATAGAGAGAGTGGGACTGGGAAAGGGAGAGAAATGGAGGGGCAAGAGAGAGTAAGAGAGAGGTAAGAAAGAGAAAGAGAGAGAGGGAGATAGAGGGAGAAAGAGTGAAGGAGGGGGAGAGGAAATAAGTAAATAAGGAGGGAAGGGAGGGAGGGAGAGAAAAAAGGTAGAGTTAAGTGACAGATAGACAGAAAATAAACGAATAGTCAAATAGATAGATAGACAGAAATGGGGGAAGGAGAAATGACGAAAAAGAGAGAGAAAGAAAGAGATAGAGGAAGAACGAGTGAGAGAAAGAGAGAGAAAAAAGAGAAGAGACAGACAGACACGGACACAAAGACATACAGACAGCCAGAGAGGACAAAAAAAAAGCAAAAGAACACAAATGAGGAAAAGGAGAAACGGCACCAGGAGAGCGGGAAGGGAGGATTCCGAGAGAGCGAGAGATTTGTTCATTCCGAGTCCCCGAGTAATCCAGTGGGCAAGGGAATCCCACGACGTCGAGGGTAAAAGGGATTTAAGAGGATGGAATGAAATGCCGTTGTAAACAAAGCGGACGTGATTTTTTTTTTTTTGGGGGGGGGGGAGGTGGGGGAGGAGGAAAGACGAGAGAAAACTGAAGATGGATATTGTGACTAAATCCTTTAATTCATTTTCTATGACATTTTCTTTTTCCTTATACTTCTTTCTTCACAAGTTTCTTGTTTTTTCTCTATTTTCTGGGAGTTCTTCTCGATTCCTTTTCATTCTAGGGCACCATTCTTTTTACACGTGTAAATATACTGATAGATATGATTAAAGAAAGAAAAAGAGAGAGAGATAGAGATAGATAGATAAAAAAAAGAGAGAGAGAGAGAGAGAAAGAGAGAGAGAGAGAGAGAGAGAGAGAGAGAGAGAGAGAGAGAGAGAGAGAGAGAGAGAGAGAGAGAGAGAGAGAGAGAGCGCGGTGACTAAATACTTTGTCTTCATTTTCTACGTTATTGTCTCTTTTCTAAACCTTTCTTTTTCACAAATTCCTTGTTCTTTTTTTCCTGGGTGTTCTTCTCAATTTCGTATCATTCCACGTGCGTGCAGAGAGAGTAAGGGTAGACAAAAAAAGGTGCTGAAGTCCAGGAGGAGAATCCAATTTCAAGCGAGTGCAAGAAATGAAACACTTTTAAAGATGCTGTTTTGTTTTCCTTCCTTGGCTTAAGAAAATGTCATGCATTGTGTGGAGATGCGCACCGGAAGTTGTGCTGGGATATTAAATAGAGAGAAGAGAGAGAACCTAAGAAGTTACGAGGAAATAAAACTTGGTTGAATGAAAATTACAAACATACATCAGCAAACATACACGCAACCACGCACACACACACACATACACACACACACCATGAAACTGACTATACACTTAGCCTCTCCGCAACAACAAACACACACATCCAGCCCTCTCACAACTCTAGCACCCAGCACAACCCACAACCCGAACGCTTTACCGCATCAAGGATATAAATCAGAACAAATGCTTTTAGACGTAAAATATAGTTTACAAGATCCGAGTCGCGTCCAAATCCATATCGCGGCAAATTTACCGCCAGACTTAACAATAACGAATCCATTAGCGAACATCTTTTCTTTTTTTTTCTTTTTTTTATGCGACCTGTTTTGCCGTCTTGATGATGAGAGAAAACGAGCAGAAGTTCGTACACTCAAGGACAA
>NC_091569.1:41640273-41645273 GCF_042767895.1 Penaeus vannamei | reverse complement strand
TATGCTGATAACTGCCCATTATCACTGAAAAGCATGAACGCACGACCACATGAACGCATGTCAGTAATGCATTATCACATCACTTATCATAGGGCTGACGATGACAGGGTAAATTTGAACATGATGATATGCCGTCGACAGGATCCACTTACCCCATCCATTAGCGCTGATGGAAAAGACTAAATCTGAACAGAAAAAATACATCCTCCGAGTGTAGATTAAAGAGAAACCACTTTGTTAACAAGAGTTGTGTAATTTGAGGTGATTTTTTTTTCTTTTTAGGTCCCCAAGTTCATTAAGAAATGAGTATGTCGCATACAAATTTATTCGTTTATTATTTGTTGCCTTTTGAAATTGCTCCTTCTAGACATAAAACGTCATCCGCTATAGCCAATTTTGAAACAATCATTGGCGCCGCTAATCCCTTAGCGACGTCGTAAGCTGAGATGTGAATTGTGTGAGAGTGAATGGTACTTCCTGAGCGTAAATTGTGCATCAGAAAAACCGAATTGTATCCCAAAAATGAGCAACGAAGAGAAGGAACCGCCACATGCAACCTCCTTTGCCCCAACTCAAGTTCAATCGATTTTTATTTATGAATTATTGTTTACAGTGTCCATTAAATCCTTCGCGTGTTGTAAATCTTTACTTAATGTCAATTTATTGCGTGTTCAGTAGGGTCCACCACCTGATTAGCTATCACCTCACACCGTCGAAGGACTCTCCTGTTATCCTCGGACTTGCATCTCTTAACCATCTCTCGAATCTGGAGTATACACCTGAAAGTTACAGTATGACAAGATTATTTATTGTATTGTATTTTATCAACTACCTTTTATTTCTGCTTTTATGACTTATTAAAGATGATTTAAGCTTCATCGCTGTGTTTTAGCAGATAGACGGCCCATTTTTTGTACATCGGCTATCAATAGCAAATAACTCAATTTTGATAAAATTCAATAAGAGAGGGAGAAAGAGAGAGACGGGTGGACAGAGAGAGAGAGAGAGAGAGAGAGAGAGAGAGAGAGAGAGAGAGAGAGAGAGAGAGAGAGAGAGAGAGAGAGTGAGTGAGTGAGTGAGTGTGTGAGTGAGAGTGAGAGAGGAGAGAGAGAGTGAGAGAGGAGAGAGAGAGTGAGAGAGGAGAGAGAGAGAGTGAGAGAGGAGAAAGAGAGCAGGGCAGAGACGCTGAGAAGATTAGAAGGGAGACAGAGAGAGAGAGGGGGGGGAGGGAGAGAGTGAGAGAGAGAGAGAGAGAGAGAAAGAAAGAAAGAAAGAAAGAAAGAGAGAGAGAGAGAGAGAGAGAGAGAGAGAAAGAGGGAGAAAGAGAGCAGGGCAGAGACACTGAGAAGATTAGAGAGAGAAAGAGAGGAGAAAGAGAGTAGGGCAGAGACACTGAAAAGATTAGAGAGAGAGGCAGAGAGGGAGGGGGAGGGAGGAAGAGGGAGAGAGAGAGAGAGAGAGAGAGAGAGAGAGAGAGAGAGAGAGAGAGAGAGAGAGAGAGAGAAAGAGAGAGAGAGAATAAGAGAGAGAAAGAAAGAGAGGGAGAGAGAGATAAAGAGAAAGAGACAGAGAAAGAGAGAGAAAGAAGAGTATAAAGAGAGCAAGAAAGAGAGAGACAGAAAGTAGAGAAGAAAGCGGCTCCTTTGACGCCACTTCCAGCCGGAGAAAGGCCAAAGTTGCCACCAAATGCCCCTCAAAAGGCAGCGGAACTTTTTGCAATCTTTTGACGATCATTCGAGATGTAAAAGACCCTTTGAATACCTTGAATTTTTCATTTTTCTCTCTTTCCACTTTTTCTCTCTCTCTTTCCTTTGTCGGAAAATGATGTTAATTTTCGTGTGTTTATATACGAACACTCTTATATTTATAGGTACTGCACGTGTATCCTCCACACATGTAGATTTTTTTCCTAATGTATGTTAAAAGTATGATGAAATCCACGAAACTTTAACAAACAACAAAAAAGAAATATTTTTATATACATAGAACCGGGACAGATATAGAAAGAAGTACGATGAAATATAAGATATACATACAAGGTACATACAAGGGGAATATACAAGATATTTTCGAACTAAGGACCTCTCTCTCTCTCCCTCGCCCCATCCTTCTTTCCTTCTCCCTCTCTCTCTCTCTCTTTCTCTCTCTCTCTCTCGACGTACAAAGAAAAGAAACGCCAACCAGAAGAAGAAATAAGCCAAGATTATTTCGGCCATGATGTTAACTCTGCTAAGACTTGACGTGTTAAAAATTCCTCGTGAGATCCTGCCCCCAGCGCGCCAGGGCCGTGAGCGCAGGCAGGCCGAGAAAGGAAGAAAAGTACATGAAAGGATCAAACAAAAATATGGAGAAGAAGCAGAAAAAAGAGGAGGAGGGGAAGGAGGAGGAGTAGGAGGAGAAGGAGGAGTAGGAGAAGGAGTAGGAGGAGGAGGAAGAGGAAGAGTCGGAGAAGGAGTAAGAGGCCGAGAAAGGAAGAAAAGTACATGAAAGTTTGAAACAAAAATGTGGAGAAGCAGAAAAAAGAGAAGGAGGAGGGGAAGGAGGAGGAGTAGGAATAGGAGGAAGAAAAGGAGTAGGAGGAGGAGGAGGAAGAGGAGGAGTAGGAGTAGGAGTAGGAGTGGGAGGAGGAGGAGAAGGTGGAGGAGGAGGATAAGAAGAAGAAGAAGGAGAAGGAGGAGAAGAAGAAGAAGAAGAAGGAGAAGGAGAAGGAGGATAAGAAGAAGAAGAGAGAGAGAGAGAGAGAGAGACCGATAACCAGAAAGCCAGACAAGCAAACAAACAAACAAACCCTCACAAGACCAAACCGAAGACGAGCTTCGAGCCTCCCACTGAGCTCGCTCCTTTTCGCAACCTTCGATGAGAGGGGGGGGAGCGAGGCGGGGGGGGGGGGGTGGCGCTCGAAGGCTGAAGCACGACCCCCGCGGCCGACGGCGACACACGGGCATCAGGAGGCCACTTGAGCGAATTAAACTTTCTTAATTTCCCTCGAGACTCATATTTCGACGTTAGTTTTGGTACTTCTGCAGTCGCGGGGACTCGACGCTGCCCTTGGAGGGTGGCGCGGGCGCTCTCCTCCTCCTTTACCTGCTGGAGGCTTTGCATAAACGGGAGAGGGATGAGAGAGAGGGATGAGGGAGAGGGAAAGGGAGGGTGATGAGGGATGAGGGAAAGGGAAAGGGATGAGGGAGAGGGGGAGGGAAAGGGAGAGGGATGAATGAGAGGGAGAGGGGAGGGAAAGGGAGGGTGATGAGGGATGAGGGAGAGGGGAAGGGGAGGGAAAGGGGAGAGGGATGAAGGAGAGGGAGAAGGATGAGGGAGAGGGAGAGGGATGAGGGTGAAGGAGAGGGAGAGAGAGAGAGAGAGAGAGAGAGAGAAAGAGAGAGAGAGAAAGAGAGAGAGAGAGAGAGCGAGAGCGAGAGAAACTGATAGATAAACAGATAGATAGATAGATAAATAAAGATATAGATAGAGAGAGAGAAAGCTTGCACAAACGGATTTAGATATTTTAATAAAATGTTCAAAAGTCGTTACAAACTTCTCTCGGAACTCGTGATCGTGTTGTTACTTTTTTTCTTACCTTTGTTTAATGTTTTCTTCCAGTTCGCTTAAAAAATGTTAATATTTGGTGCATCCGGAAGGAGAGCTCGGCCTCCTGAGGAAGAATGCAGCCCGCCCCTGGATCCCTCAACGGCGGTCCTCCATCCGCGCCTTTCACCGCCCGCCTCTCGCCCTTCCGCTCACGACTCGCCGCCTCACGCTGCCCATCTGTCGCTTATTTCTCGCTAGACAGAAGTCGTCCATAGTGTAATGCTATAATAAATAAATAAATGAATAAAATAATGGTAATAGTGATAGTAATAATATCAATAATAACTGCTCCGCTTCGCTATCTAGTTCTCTAGTTCTCCACTCTCTCCATCTTTTACTCGCCAACCAGTACATATGTTGTTTATGTTGTTACGTGACAACGCCGAGTATTTATAGTCTAAATATCTCCTATGCACCAGCACTGTCTGGTGACATGTATAACTTCAACTACTGCTTAGCTGTCCCAACGTGCTACTTGCTGTCTAAAAGGTGGCAGCATCTTTCAGTTTAATGGAGGCGAACTGATGCAGCAAATGCCATAGAGAGTATGATGTTTTCTGGCACATGATGGCACCTTTCCATATTCTGCAATATTGAACAAAGACGAAGCTCATGACGCTACCAGAGGAAAAAATAATCATAGGTTATAAATATTCATAAAAAAAAAAAAACAACGCGGAAAGAAATAACAGATTTCCTTTGCTCCAAAAAAAAAAAAAAAAAAAGCTAAGAAAAGACGGAAAAAAACAGACTAAGGAGAAATACTGGGACCTGTCTTAGGCTTTTGGCTTTCAAGACACACATTGGAAAGTTAGCAAGGAACAACCCCCCCCCCCCCCAATAAAAAGGCATCCCCATAAAGAACGTCCCTAAAAAAAAAAAAAAAAAAATCTTGCATCCCCGTAAAGAACCATCAACCTACTCGACCGTAACCAAAAAGAACACGAATTTCACTCGTCACTCGATTACTTTCGCCTCACACAGGGAAGAGTAGTCTCGAAGAGTAACTTGAAAATCCTCTTGAAAAAAAGACAGACAAACATCCTGTCAGAACAACCTCGACAGTAATTAGCGTCAAGATGCCATCTCCTGCAACTCCTAAGACAAACAGTAAGACGAGCTGACGGAGCATAATAAGCAGCCGACGAATTAGAAGAACTTGTTACCTTGTTCCTGACGTATCATGTGAATGTGGAAACTAGGACACGATATTGAATAGGACCATTTAATCGATAATATATAGATGGATTTACACACACACACACATTCGTAATTGCATATGGGATTGTGAACTTTATACCCCATTTATCCTCAGGTTAGTAGAGAGAGAGAGAGAGAGATAGAGGTAGAGGTAGAGGTAGAGGTAGAGATAGAGATAGAGATATAGAAAGATAGATAGATAGAGAGGGAGA
>NC_091569.1:41617773-41620273 GCF_042767895.1 Penaeus vannamei | reverse complement strand
GTGAGGAAATGGGGAAGTATGTATTTCATATTCAGGAAGACCAAAATTAAATGTCTAAGGATGATAGGCATGTTGGTGTTTGTGTCATGTGAAAAAATAATTAATGGCATTTTTAGTGATTATAATGAAAATAGTGAAATGACGATAGTGGGTGAAGGTAGACCTATAATGATGAAATCTGTAATATCCCAATATTTTTACCTTTACCCCAGTTACTTCTAAAATTTACATCCGCATCAATGATATAATTCATCACCTATTTACGGCCTATGAAGTCAGTTCATTACACTGCCTGAGAAACACTAGAGGTTGTTGATTGTTTTTGTTGTTGTTACTGTTGTTCACAGTGGTGGAGGCGGTGGAAATGGAGAAGATAAACAGGTTGACAGGTGAGTCAACCGCGCAGGAGTCTTGGGTAAAGTTGATTTTCACCCTTATGCGTGTCCGACGGCGCCCCTATCCCGTGTCTTGGATCGGTGTTCCTGCTGTGTAGCCCCCTGTTCGATGTTAACGGTTGCCGTGACGCCGTGGCGCACCTTTGTCAATGTGTAGCTTGGGTGTTTCCCTGGTGCTTCGTCGGTGTAGTTGCGGATCCGTAGTTGCCCCCCGTAGGCTGTGCTCCTCCGCTGAGGATGTTCAGGAGACGCGGAAGCCCCGTCCAGACAGCGAACACTGACCGGCGGCCTCGAGCGGGTCTCAATGTCGCTTCCCGATGCGGTACCAAGGTCTGTACACTATACAGGTACGACAGCCCCATCGCGTCGTCCGCCGAAATCTTGAATTGAGCAATCAGCTACAAAAGTCGTTGATTACCGGTGGCCCTCGACGCAACGACCTGCCCTCTCTCCTTTAGTCTGGGGAAATGCTCGGTCTTGTGCGCCTCGGGCAGGAAGGGCGCCGGCCAGTGTTCGCTCCGGCCGAAGGCTCAGCATCGCTGGTACGTTGTCAACCCCGCTGTAATCTCTGTTGGTTGTTGAATGTTAATGTTCTTTATATAGATAAATATTAGATTGGCGATAAAAAAAAGACAAAAAAAGAAAGAAAGAAAGAAAAAGGCGCTAATGGCATTTTAATGAGAACGCGACACCACGAATGTTGTATGAAAATGTCAACTAGACGCTTTAGCTTTTTGTGTGTATGGAGATTATGATTATGCAAATGTAATTGTGTTTATGTGTTTATTTCGTTTGATGTTTATGCTCTTACTGTTGTTGTTGTTTTTTTGTTTCTTTTTGTTTTAGCCTTTGATGTTAAAGGAGGTACTATATCCAGAGCTTTTCATTCATATTGATGTTGCTTTAAATGTTGAGGATGTGGCACCGTATCAGTGTTCTTGGAATAATTGATGTGTCCTTAAACTGTAGACTGTAGAGATGAACATAAAAAATGTATAGGTGTCGAAGATATACTACTACCTATTATATAAGTATTAGGGTGTTATTTTTCAATAATACAGCTTATTTCTTCTAGGATAAAAAAATAAAATATTGTTCCTTAGGTAGCATTTGAATTATGAATTTTGTATTATTATTATTATACATTATTACATATATACATTATTATTATCATTATTGTTACATTATTATTATTATTTTGGACTGACAGATAAATTACTAATTCTGATGGACTATGACTATGGCTGTGTTTATTTCTCTACAGCCTCATGCCCCGAAAGTTATCTACATGTACGTTAATGGAGCAAATATTGCCTTAGTACATCATTATAGAAAGGAAATAAAAAGAGAAAAAAATGAAAAATGAAAATGAAAATAATATATCAAGAGATCTCGCGGCACCGGATCCCTTCTCTCCGTTTGGCTTCGGGGTTTTCTGTATTCTGCTATCTCGTTTTGCGATCTTCCGAAGCTATCTGCGAGCGCACCGATTTCGGACAGAAAGTGCGACAGATCCTAACAGTTTCTCTCGCAGTTCTAGTATCTAGAATTTACGATTTACGAGGAGAGGGAGAAGAAAGAGAGAGAGAGAGAGAGAGAGAGAGAGAGAGAGAGAGAGAGAGAGAGAGAGAGAGAGGGGGGGGGAGGGAGAAAGAAAATGGAAAAGTATCTAGAATTTACGATTCTCCATTTTACCACTGCCTTTGTCTTTGGAAACGAAGACATTTCAATCGGCAATCTTTTTACTCTTTATGGAACGTATTTCTTTTAAGAAATTGGCTGATACGGAATGCAAATTAGTTTAGGAAGTCCGTTGGTATTCGTAAATAAACATTGACTGCTGGCACAGGAAATCGTCGTTTCCCCTCGAATTGTGTATCGGTGATAACTCCAGCAAAGTGTATCTATCTTATTTTCTTTTAGAAATCTATGGCTGGTAGCAGTTCCCCTGTGTCATATGACCGTCTTCGTAAAAGCAGATAAGAAAAAAAAACAAAGAAAGAATAAATATTAACTACATTTAATGTGAAATATGATGAAAAGATTGGAAGAACTAATCTTCGCCTCTTTTTTTTCTTTCACCCATTATTCATCGTTAAATTTAT
>NC_091569.1:41602773-41610273 GCF_042767895.1 Penaeus vannamei | reverse complement strand
AGTTATCAAAAATACATTAATTAATGAATAAGAATGAAAATGAAACAAGAACAAAAGGAGATCATAAAACAACGCAAAGGGGGAGACAGGACAAGAGGAACACGAACCTAGGCCTAAAACTTATCCCCGAAAAAAGATTACATGTACAGTCAACTTACATACATGAATGGGTATAAGGCAGTGCTTTACATCATGAACACCAAGACAACCCGTCCTTCCCCTCCCTCCCCCTTTCCCCTCTTCGCTTTATTTCTTAACATATTTACTCCCTCTCTTCTCCTCCCTTTCCCCCGCCACCCTCACCCTTACCCCCTCCCACCCTCGACTCCAAGGCTCGAGGGTGACATAGCCCCCATCCTCCATCCTCATAGAACGTTTAGTAATTGTGCTCCCTTCCCTTTATCGCCCTCGTTTCACTAATGGATTTTTCCTGTTATATGAATTCTAAAATTTCATACGGAGAATGGAAAGGGAGAGAGGGAGAGGGGGAGGGGGGAAGGGAGAATCGGAAAAAAACAAAGGCCGTTTGTCAGAGCGGTTTTCCGATGCTCCAGTGATGCTTGAGGTGGAAGAGGGAGGGGGAAGAGGAGAGGAAAGTGAGGAAAGAACGTGAACAGAAAGAACGAAAAGAGGAACGCGACAGCAATGGCCCTATGTGGAGGATCCATTAAGACAGCTCAGACAACGTGTCTCTGAGTGCATCATTTCAGACTGGGAAGCTTAGTGATATGTATATACATGTTTTATATTTTCTTCAACTAAAAGTTCACTCGATAATTGAATTAATTAAGAAAATGGAGAGATTAAGCCGTATTTATGTTAAGTAAAGAGGAACAAAGGGAAACGAAAATTAATGATAGATAGAACGAGAGAGAGAGAGAGAGAGAGAGGGGGGGGAGAGAAAGTGAGAGAGAGTGAGAGAGAGAGAGAGGGGGGGGGGGAGAAAGAAAAAGAAAAAGCGAGCGAGAGACAGAAAGAACGAGAAAGAGAAAGAAAAACGAAAGAACAAACGCACGTAAAGAAAGAGTGAAAAGTAAGCACGATATAAGAATAAACCAGATGTAAGGGAAGGAAGGAAAATTTTCTTGCCTTCTGTCTCTAACCCTGACTTACAGCAGCGCCAAATGGGGTTCATAAACAAGGGAAGAAGTACGAAGGTGAGGGGAAGAGAGGAGAGTGGAGGAGGGGAAAGAAGAGGAAAGTGGGAGAGGGGAAGAGAGGAGAGTGGAGGAGGGGAAAGAAGAGGGAAGTGGGAGAGGGGAAGAGAGGAGAGTGGGGGAGGGGAAAGAAGAGGAAAGTGGGAGAGGGGAAGAGAGGAGAGTGGAGGAGGGGAAAGAAGAGGAAAGTGGGGGAGAGGAAGAGAGGAGAGTGGATGAGTGGAAAGAAGAGGAAAGTGGGAGAGGGGAAGAGAGGAAAGTGGAGGAGGGGAAAGAAGAGGAAGTGGGAGAGGGGAAGAGATGAGAGTGGAGGAGGGGAAAGAAAGGAAAGTGGAGAGGGAAGAGAGGAGAGTGAGGAGGGGAAGAAGAGGAAAGTGGGGGAGAGGAAGAGAGGAGAGTGGATGAGTGGAAAGAGAGGAAAGTGGGAGAGGGGAAGAGAGGAGAGTGGAGGAGGGGAAAGAAGAGGAAAGTGGGAGAGGGGAAGAGAGGAGAGTGGGGGAGGGAAAGAAGAGGAAAGTGGGAGAGGGAAGAGAGGAGAGTGGAGGAGGGGAAAGAAGAGGAAAGTGGGGGAGAGGAAGAGAGGAGAGTGGATGAGTGGAAAGAAGAGGAAAGTGGGAGAGGGGAAGAGAGGAAAGTGGAGGAGGGGAAAGAAGAGGGAAGTGGGAGAGGGGAAGAGATGAGAGTGGAGGAGGGGAAAGAAGAGGAAAGTGGGAGAGGGAAGAGAGGAGAGTGGAGGAGGGGAAAGAAGAGGAAAGTGGGGGAGAGGAAGAGAGGAGAGTGGATGAGTGGAAAGAAGAGGAAAGTGGGAGAGGGGAAGAGAGGAAAGTGGAGGAGGGAAAGAAGAGGGAAGTGGGAGAGGGAAGAGAGGAGAGTGGATGAGGGGAAAGAAGAGGAAAGTGGGAGAGGGGAAGAGAGGAGAGTGGATGAGGGGAAAGAAGAGGAAAGTGGGAGAGGGGAAGAGAGGAGAGTGGAGGAGGGGGAAGGAGAGGGAAGTGGGAGAGGGGAAGAGAGGAGAGTGGAGGAGGGAAGAGGAGTGGAAAGTAGGAGAGGAGAGAGGGAAGAAGATCGGAGGAAGGAAGAGAAAATCAACGAAATTGTGAGAAAGGAGAGGAGAGTTAAGAAGGAGAGAGGAGGAGAGAGAAGGGTGGAGGGAGGGAGGAGAGAGGAAAGAAATGGAAAGGAAAGGAGAAGAGAGTGGAGAAGGCAAGAGGAAAGGAAAGGAGGAGACGGGAAGGGAGGAGAATGGAGAAGGAAAGAGGAGAGCGAAGAAGTCGAGAGGGGAGGGGAGAGGAGGGTGGAGGAAGGGAGAGGAGAGGAAAGAAATTGAGAGGGAAGGGGGAGAGGGGAGAGAAGAGTGGAGGAGAGGAAAGGAGAAGAACCCAATGGAAAAGAGAGGAGAGGAGTGAATAATGGAGGAGAAGAGAAGACAGAAGAGAAGAGGAGAGGATAAAACGAAAGGAAGGGAAAAGAAGAGACGAGAAGAGAAGAGCAAGTAACAAGGAATTGAAGAAGAAAGAGGAAGAACAAAAACAAACCGGAAAAAAGAGAAGCCGACGCGTGTGTGGATGTGGAGCGGGTTGATGCCGGAAGAGGGAGGGGGAAGGGAGGGGGAGAGGGGGGGGTAGATGCGGGAGAGGCCTGGAAGGAGGGAAGGAGAAGAGCAGTAACGATAAAAAACAATGCTAAGGGCAATGGAAATGTAATATCTTTTTATGTATGTACAAGCACGCACACACACACACACACATACACACAGACACACACACACACACACACATGCACATGATTTAGGTTCTCTGAGTATCTTTTTAGGGGGTAGGTGCTTAAAGTGTAAAATAGATCCTACATATTACTAGCACGTTGATTTCACGAGACAGTGAGCTGTATTCTTTCACAGGCTCCACTTATGGGTCTGAAACATGCATAGCGTTGCATGGGATCACATCTTTTATGTAAACAAACAAGTTCTGTATTTATTCCGTTTTCACCCGTTTCGTTTCGGTGATTGATACCTGTCTATGTTCTCCAGACATTTTAAGTAATGAAGAAAATATTGACATTATTTTGTAAAATTGACATTGTTATTGAGGCAACGAGCGTTTGCGTGATAAATGGTTTGGAAGGTTTTTGTTGCATATAGATTTATTAAGTATTTGTGCTGAATGGCCGTTTTTCCTGAATATCCTGCTTGTCGGCATGTGAATCTGTTCCGATTCAAGAGGATCTTTATTGATTCAGAAAACGATCCTGGGTCAAGACACTCCTTTGCCTTTCAACAAAATTAAATCGGCATAATAGAGATGACTCGTTTTGGATTTGAAAGCTTTAGGGGAAGTTAACCTGAATGTTGACCGCCATTTTTATTTTTATTTTATTTGTATGTTCCTAGCGGCCATTTGATATACGGAGGAACTGGTCCTTTTCCGAGGTCTATCATCGCCCTCCCATCTCTCTCTCTCTCTCTGTCTCCCCCATCCCCTCTCTCTCTTCATTAAGACTTAGACTTGAACTTAATTACTTGCAATTTTAGGTTGGAGTTCCACGGCTTAGGCATGTTGGCTGTAGCTCTGAGTATGATGATAATGATAATGGTAGATTTAGCAGCAGATGCTTATGGGAACAAGAACCTCATCAGTTCGTACCTCGACCTTTAGTCCTGTAGCCTACTATATCTTACAATCCCTCTCCTTATGCAATCTACTTATTCCAGCCTAAATTTACTTCCTTATTGAACCTTTTCTCATCTCATGACCCACCCGACAACCCCACATTACTCATTCCCCATCTACTTAAACGCCCAGCCATGAAATCTATCGCCCAGCCCTTCTTTACGACTCATCTACTTGTTCCATCCTAAATTGATATCCTGATTGAACCTTCCTCATCTCATCACATTACCCAATCCTCACTTACTTGAACATCCCCCTTGAAATCTATCGCCCAGCCCTTCTTGACGACGCAATTACCTCTAGTCTACCCCGCCCTACACATCCCAGGACAAAAACAATTGCTGCTTCTGCGTCCCGAGTCTCCTGGGCGTGACTCGCAGGCCCAGCCAGCCAGCGCTCGCCCACCCTCGCCCAGCCCTTCTGCTTTAGGCTGGACAAAAATACACGTCAGGCGAATAAAAACTCTCCTATGGCCGCGCCTTTTACGACCGCGGTCATGCAGTCACTCTAGGGGAGGGGGGGAAGGGGGGGGACGGGAATATCGCCTTTAACCGCTCAGGTATGGTTGGAAAATGCTAACCTACTTGAAGGTATTCGCCGCCGCGGAAACAGAGGCCAAGTTTTAAAGGCTAAACTGGGTGGCTCCGTGAATTGTGCGTCGAAAAAGAATAAGAATGGGATGTTAGAATGAGCTTTTTACATGTATCTCAGTTAACATCAGATGTGAGGTATGTTCTTCCGGTTCGTCTCTTTAGTCTACGGACTCTTCTTCCTCCAATCATCTCCCCTTTTTTCCCTTGCCCTTATCCCCCCCCTCTCTCTCTCTCTCTCTCTCTCTCGCTCTGTCACTATCTGTCACCGTCTTTTTCTCTCTCACAACCTAAATATATATATATATATATATATATATATATATATATATATATATATATATATATATATATATATATATGTATGTATATATATATATATATATATATATATATATATACATATATATATATATATATATATATATATATATATATATATATATATATAATATATATATACATATATATACATATATATATACATATATATATATATATATATATATATATATATATATATATATATATATATTTATATAGATATACATACATATATATATATATATATATATATATATATATATATATATATATATATATATATATATATATATATATATATATATATGTATATATGTATATATATATATATATATATATATGTATATATATATATATATATATATATACATATATATATATATATATATATATATATATACATATATATATATATATATATATATATATATATATATATACATACATATATAGATATGTATATATATTCACATATATATATACATATATATATATATATATATATATGTATATATGTATATATATATATATATATATATATATGTATATATATATATATATATATATATATATATATATATATATATATATATATATATATATATATATATATATAAGAATATGTATATATATATATATATATATATATATATATATATTTATATATATATATATATATATATATACATATATATATGTATTACACACATGCATACATACATACATTTGTGTGTGTACTGTTTGTTTACATGTGTGTATGTACTTACGTTCTTGTGTTTCTTACGTCTCTTGTTTACCTGCATCTAACAGCACCGCCCTCCCCCGCCTCCTCTCCAGCTGGCTCGTTGCTCTCCCCTCCTTCGACCCCGAGAGACAGCCCGGGGCTTCCCTCCTTCCCTCCTTCCCTCCTTCCCTCCTTCCCCCCCAGCCCCGGGACGCAGACACCAGATGCCTTCGGGTCCGGCGCCGCCCCAGCTGCGTCTCCCTCAGGTTCTTCCCACATCGGAGTTCAGATGCTGCGATGCTTCCTCTCGCCAGGCTCTAAATCTGGCGCTGTTGGCCTCCTGTCTGTCTAAATCTGGCGCTGTTGGCCTCCTGTCTGTCTAAATCTGGCACTATTGGCCTTCTGTCTGTCTAAATCTGGCACTATTGACCTCCTGTCTGTCTAAATCTGGCACTATTGACCTCCTGTCTGTCTAAATCTGGCGCTGTTGGCCTCCTGTCTGTCTAAATCTGGCACTATTGGCCTCCTGTCTGTCTAAATCTGGCACTGTTGGCCTCCTGTCTGTCTAAATCTGGCACTGTTGGCCTCCTGTCTGTCTAAATCTGGCACTGTTGGCCTCCTGTCTGTCTAAATCTGGCACTGTTGGCCTCCTGTCTGTCTAAATCTGGCGCTGTTGGCCTCCTGTCTGTCTAAATCTGGCGCTGTTGGCCTCCTGTCTGTCTAAATCTGGCGCTGTTGGCCTCCTGTCTGTCTAAATCTGGCGCTGTTGGCCTCCTGTCTGTCTAAATCTGGCGCTGTTGGCCTCCTGTCTGTCTAAATCTGGCACTGTTGGCCTCCTGTCTGTCTAAATCTGGCACTGTTGGCCTCCTGTCTGTCTAAATCTGGCACTGTTGGCCTCCTGTCTGTCTAAATCTGGCACTCTTGGCCTCCTGTCTGTCTAAATCTGGCACTGTTGGCCTCCTGTCTGTCTAAATCTGGCGCTGTTGGCCTCCTGTCTGTCTAAATCTGGCACTGTTGGCTTCTTGTCTGTCTTAATCTGGCACTGTTGGCCTCCTGTCTGTCTAAATCTGGCACTGTTGGCCTCCTGTCTGTCTAAATCTGGCGCTGTTGGCCTCCTGTCTGTCTAAATCTGGCACTCTTGGCCTCCTGTCTGTCTAAATCTGGCACTGTTGGCCTGCACGACGAGTCCGCCAGAAGAGCACAAGTAAACGGAGGAGTCGATGGCGCCACAGAGGTTGCGAGCTGCCGTGACGCTCCCTTCGCGCACGCCCTTCGCAATGGCTGAATGTGGATGGCAGTCGCTTTCATTAGCAAAGAGCAAGTACAAGGAATCTTAAGAAATGACACTAGGCGTTCGAGGAATGCTTGAGAACCTTAATTCTATCAAGCAGTTCCTTTCCTTTCACTCTCGGCTCTTTTTGTCTCTCAATTCTCGATCTTCTGCAGTGTTTCGTCCCTCTCTCTTTTTTTTTTTTTTTCTGTCTAATTTCACTCTCTTGTCAACAAACATCTCTCGCTTCCTCTCACTCCCTATCATTATTCCTCATTTTCTCCGTCCCCTCTTCCGATCCCCCGATAATTATCATTCTCCTTTCTACCCTCGCCTTGCCTCCCTCGCTCTCCCTATCAGCGCCCCAAGTAGGGACTCTCTCGGTTAATGGGCAGTTGTGAAGTAATTAGCAATTGTCTCCTATAGCGAGGCCCTTCCAGCGGTTCCCGTGTAATTACAAAGCCGTTCGTTAGTTTCTGTGCAGGCGGCCTTATTCCGTCTTTTTCTTGTCGTAAAGTTTGTTTCTTTGGTTTTCGTCTTATTAGAACACTCTCTGCGTCCCAATGTTGTCGTAAAACATAATTAATATAATTTATTTTCTGCCGACCCACAGTTTAACGTATAGTTACTTGGGAGAGAGAGGGAGAGAGAAGTAGGGAGGGAAAGAGAGAGAGAGAGAGAGAGAGAGAGAGAGAGAGAGAGAGAGAGAGAGAGAGAGAGAGAGAGAGAGAGAGAGAGAGAGAGAGAGAGAGAGAGAGAGAGAGAG
>NC_091569.1:41552773-41555273 GCF_042767895.1 Penaeus vannamei | reverse complement strand
TATGTTTCCATAATTCCCTTGATAAACTTAATATCATGACTTCTGTGACACGTTGGTGAGTGTCATGGAATTATGATTTGCGTCATCATTTCTGCATAATCATCATCAACAGCATCGTAGCAATTCCAGTATCGTCCTTATTCACCCCCATTATTTCCCAAATTCTCTGTATTAGCTCTAGTTGCATCATCAGCCGCCAATCAGCTGATGAAAGGCTTCGATGGGGGAATTTGCTCTCCAAAGGAGCGCCTCAACCCGCCTCCTTGGAATTCCAGAACTCTGGCTTCATTTCTCTCTTCCTCAGTCTTGGTTTCCCTCTCATTCTCTTTCCTCTTGACCTAGCTTCCTCCGAGCCGCTCTCGCACTCTCTCGTTTTCATCCTTTTCTTTTTCAATTCCTGCCTCTCTTCTTCCTTTGTGTGTGTAATCATCATTATCACTCTTTCTCTCTCCCCTTTTTTTCTTCGTATATTTTTCTCTCGAGTATTTCTTTGCTCTATATTCCTCTTCGTAATCATCTTCTTTATTCTCTCTAGACGCTTCTTGAAATCATGAACCTGAGGAGATGGAGACAGGGGTAAAAAAGTGTGGACAGACATAATAGTAAAATATGGGTCAGACAAAAGAAATAAAGGAAGAAAGACAGAAAATAGAGATGAATAAATAAATGAAGGAATAAATTTATTAACATATAAGATAAGAAAGAAAAAAAAAGAAATAAAGAAAAGAAGGAAAGAAAAATAAGGAAAGAAAGAAAGAAAGAGAAATGGGATTTGAATAAAATAGTGAAGTGAGAGAGACCAATGATAAATAATTTAAGTGAATCAAATGAACAAGGTATATATATGTGCATAAGCTAACGTGCATAATTCATGAAATTGTTGAGCGCAAAATCGTTGTTAATAATGAAGCTTTCTCTAAAGACAGCCAGACGAGGGGGATCCGGCTGCCGCGCCTCGGGAATACGCCAGATCATTCGGTTTTTCAGTGGCTTGCCAAAATATCTTGCTGTCTTTTATTTCATTTTGGATTTGGGTCCATCGGAAGATGTTGCAATTCTGCACTGCATACCTTCTCTTCTCCTTTCCCTTGATTTGCCTTTCTACGTTTGTAATTATTTCATCATTATTGGAATTAATGGCAGTATTTGAAAAAAAGTATTGGCTTCAAAAAAAATATTGTAAAAGTATTATTGACTTCCAGACATGATATATATATATATATATATATATATATATATATATATATATATATATATATATATATATATATATATATATATATATATATATATTATAATAAAGACATGTTGTGATGTATGTTATATATTATGTATATATATTTTTTGATGATTTAGATATACTCAGTGTTATATTATATTCAGCAAAGCTCATGAGACTGTCAAAGTTCTTTAATATGTGTGTGTGTGTGTGTGTGTGTGTGTTTGTGTGTGCGCGCTTACGTGTATGTGTGTTTAAACATATATACATTGGTGCATAGTGTATACATGAATAGCGATAAGTGTGCATGCATACTTCCCGGCGAAATATGCAGCGTCTCGGCGGAGTTTCCTACAAACCTTAAAACAGTTATAAAACTTCAGTCATGACACTCTGTCTTGTGGCCAACGAGCGTAATATCACCCTCTCTCGCCGTCCTCTTCTCATCTCCTCCTTACTCTCGCTCCCTCTTTCTCTCTCTCCATTTTCTTTCCTTCCATGCGCCCTCTCCCCCGCCCGCCCTCCCCTGCCCCCCCACAACCCGGCCTGAAGGACGCGTCTTGGCGTTGTGTAACTCGCGCGACTTGGACGTGCGTCGGGGGGCGAGCAGGAGGCCTCGACCTCGGCTCGCGGACTCCGAGCGCTGGTCTCTCCCTCCCTCCTGCCTCTCCTCCTTTCTACTCTCTTTTATCTTCTTCTCCGCTTCCTCATCCTTACTGTTTTCTTTTTCTTCTCTTCCTCCTACTTTCTGTTTCTTCCGCTCTTTTCCTCCTTCTCCCCCCTCTTCCTCCTCGCCATCTTGCTCCTCCTCCTCCTTTCTACTCTATTTCTTCCACTCCTTTCTCTCCTCCTCCTCCTCTTTTTCCTCACCATTTTGCTCCTCCTCCTCCTTTCCTTCTTTACCATCTTGCTCCTCCTCCTCTTCTTCCTCTGCTTCTTCTTGCTTCTCCTCCTCCTTCTTCTCTTCCTCTTCTTGCTCCTCCTCCTTCGTTTCTTCCTCTTCTCTTCCTCCTTCTCTTCTTCTTCCTCGTCCTCCTCCCTCATTTACGGCCTTACAACATAGGTTTTTAACGTGGAAACTCAAAGGCTTCTCATATCTGTATTGAAACCTCGAAGCTTGCGAAACACTGGGGTTATTTTTCCCCGACCGTCTTTTTTTTTTTCTTCATTTCTCCTTTGTTCTTCTCTGGTCTGCTAACTTCAATGTATTCTCTTTGTTCTACTGCAGCGGTGTGCATTTGCTTATATAAATGTTTAATCGTGTATGAATGTAAGTTATAA
>NC_091569.1:41540273-41545273 GCF_042767895.1 Penaeus vannamei | reverse complement strand
TCTCAGGTTTCCCGCTCCCAGGTCATCTCTCTCCCAGGTCATCTCTGTCCTAGGTCATATCTCTCCCAGGTCATCTCTGTCCTAGATCATCTCTCTCTCAGGCATCTCTCCCAGGTCATCTCCCTGATTTTGCTTCTTTGTTCATTTTTGTTTGTCACTGATTTGAGCTGGCGAGGTGTTGGTGATGACGATGGGGATTGGTGGTGGCGGTGAAGTTGGTGATGGAGGTGAGAAGGGTGGTAGGGAGGAAGTGATGCTGAAGAGGATGGAGAGGAAAGAGAAAGAGAGAGTCAAGATGAGACGAGAGGAGAGGAGAGAAGAGAAGAGAAAAAAGAGGAGAAAAAAAGAAGAAAAAAAGAGAAGAAAGAGAGAAAAAGAAGAAAAAAAGACGAGACGAGAGATACGGTTAGGGGGATGAATGGAGTGAGAAGGGAAGGGAGAGAGTGAGGAAGGGTAGAAGGGAGACGGAGGGAGTGAAGAAGCGAGGGAGGGAAAGAGAGAAGGGGAGATGGTAAGAAGAGTCCTTGGAGTTGAGTGGACAGACTATAGCTGCGATAATATCGTTCGGATGGGGCGGCGAGGAAGCGAATAGAATTGAGGAAGTAGAATAAACAGGAATAGAACGATCATAGAATAACAAGCAAAACAGGCGATGGAACACAAGGGAAAAGGAAAAGGATAAATAAAATGCGTTGGCTGCTGAGTGTTATGGAAGTGTGTGTTTCAAGTGGACCATAATGAGGCTCTGTTCCTGTTCAGAGAAAGTATAAAAGCTAACATGTCTGAGTACTTTTTTTTACTTTATTATTATTTTTTTTTCCTTTTTCCACATTTTCATTTTTATTTTAACATAAGGAAATTCTTACACGTGAAAGTCGGCCTTTGAGAAAATACACGAACCTTAGTGAAGGAAGTGAATAGGAATTTGATTTTATGTAAGTTTCCCCTCGAAAAGAATTTCGGTTGACTTCACCGTTTTCTTTTTCATTCGTAGCCCCCGGGGGTCTCGTCCGATCGCTGTTACCACATCCGTGATTAACCTACTTTCTCTTTTGTTTAATAACAAGAGAGAAGATAAGTTCAGAATTTCTTTACTGGATGCGCATTTAGCAAATAATAGACAGAAGACCCCATTATCCGTTTATAAACTTCGTTCTTCCACTCAAATCTCACCCCCACGCACAACTTGTTTCTGGCAACAGTGACAAGAACCTCAACATGGCGGCGGGAGTAGCAACAAACTTTCGGGCCAGATCTATTACAGGCGGAGCTGGAACAGATCTCTCGCAAGAACCTCTGAATTCAAGTTTGTGAACCGATTCGCATTTTCCGATCGGCGGGGGACGTGGAGACTTAAATCTGAAGGGACTTTCTGGAATGGGGGGAAATTTCTCGAACCTCTTAAGGGATGGCCGCCCGATCTGCACCTCTTTTTGCGGATTTTTTTTTTTTTTTTTTTTTTTTTTTTTTTTTTTTTGGGGGGGTGTCTGTTGGCTGTCGGTTGCTTGTTCTCCTGTTGTCTCTGTTATCTCTCTTGTAGATACGTTATCTCTTTCGTTCTGGTTGAGAGAGGCTCTCTTATGTTCTCCCCGAATACCTATAGGTGTGGACAACTATATTTTCCTGTCTATTTTTTATTTATTTATTTGTTTTTCTTTGGTTTGTCTTTTTTATCAGTTTTATCTTAATTATCCCTGTCTTGATGTATTCATTTTCTTTCTCCTTGCCTTCCTACCTGTCTCGCATTATCTCTCCTTCTTTCAATTTGCATACCTCTTTGTTCATCTATTTATCTATCTTGTGTTCGTCTCTTTATGCTTTATTTATTTTCGAATTGCATGCGTCCCCGTTCCTCCCCCCACCCCCACCCCCCCAAAAAAAGAAAAAAGAAAAAAAGGGAAGAAAAAATATATCCCATCATCCCTCCCCCCCAAAAAAAAAAAAATAATAATAATAGTAATAATAAACAAATAAATAAATAAATAAAAATGAATAAATAAATAAAGAATAAAATACGAGTAACAAATCCAACCGTATTTTACCGATGCTGCTGCTGTGCTGCATGAAGCTAATCGGCGCGGCGGCTTTTGCAACAAAGACTCAACAAACGCCGGTGCAACTGCCGGGGCTTCGGCGGGGAATGCAAATAGAGCAACTTCCGGTTAATGCTGTTTTGGGAATCTCTTTAACGCATTTCGAATCATGATGTGTGTCTGTGTGTTCGTGTGTGTGTGTGTGTGTGTGCGTGTGTGTGTTTGTGTGTGTGTGCGTGTGTGTGTGCGTGTGTGTGTGTGTGTGTGTGTGTGTGTGTGTGTGTGTTTGTGTGTGTGTGTGTGTGTGTGTGTGTGTGTGCACCATTGGCTTGACATCAGCAGATGAGGTGAGATTAATTTGAATAAGGTCGAATTTGATGCAATTTGCGGCACAGTTTGGCACTGTATGACTGACTTGCTTTTCGCACGAATGATGATGCAGGCATTTGCAGCATGAAGAATGGCATATGTCCGGCGTACAAGTTGCACTTTAACAAAAAAAAAAAAAAAAAAAAAAAAAAAAAAAAAAAAAAAGTTTAAGTATATATCACTTAATTATGTGTTAATGAACCTATTTCAAGGACGTAATAAAGCGAGCACAAGTATGCCTCGTGGCATCTGGGCGTCGCGACGAGGATGGACCTTGACCTTGTGGGAAACGCCCCTGATCTATTGTTCTTCTATTTGCCTTTAGAAAATGTCACGTTCTTCAGCACCTTCCAGCAAGTGGCAACACAAGTGATGCAAGATTCATTTGAGAAATTGCAGCACGACAAGGAAGGGCGTTGGCCGCACTTACTTCTCGAAAGATTTTCCAACATTTGCAACACCAGTTCCCCTTCTTAGAAAAAACATATTTTTCAGCCAATAAATTGAGGTCTATTTTTTATGGCTTTCTTTGCGACAAAACCTTGGGCCGATTTATTACTGCCAAGCGCCCGCGTCGCGCCCACGATGCTGAATAAAACAGAGCAATCCCGGCGTGTCCCCCGGGCGGCCATCTGGGGAGCCAATCCGATGAAAGCCATTGTTTCGGCCGACGACGCCGCCCACCTGAGGCAGGCGGAGTGGGCGGGCGGGCCGGCCTGCAGCGCCTCCGGCAGGGCGTCCGAGGATGACCTCTGACACACTTCTATATCTTTGTCTATTTATCTATCGGTGTGCTTGTTTGTGTTTAACTGTGTGTGTGTGTGTGCGTATGTGTGTGTGTGTATGCATTTATTTGTAGGTTTATTATTATCATTTCACAGTCTTTCCTTCCAATGCAAGACACGGACTTGTCTCAAGCCTTTGTTGAGAGGTTGTTTGGCAGCGGCTTCCTCGCCTGGTTGAATGCCCTTCCTGCGAACACCTCCAGCTATCGCTTGAACCATGACGGTGGCACACACGCAGACACAAACACACACACAAACAGAAACACTAATGCAAAGAGAAGCACAGAAACACGCACACACGTACACAGGTACACACAGAAACACATACACACACACACATACACACACACACACACACACACACACACACACTCATATATATATATATATATATATATATATATATATATATATATATATATATATATATATATATATATATGTGTGTGTGTGTGTGTGTGTGTGTGTGTGTGTGTGTGTGTGTGTGTGTGTGTGTGTGTGTGTGTGTGTGTGTGTGTGTGTGTATGTATGTATGTATGTATGTATATACATATATATATACATATACATATATCGTATGATTTATAGTGATTAAAAATGGGTTTGTCTTTAATATTACAATTATTTTCGTAGATTCAACAAGCGGACGACCACTCTCTCCGTGTTTTTTTTTTTTTTTTTTTTTTTTTTATTCTTACGCCATATATATACCCGTGTGATTTCCCGGGAAGGGAGAGGACAACACCGACGTTCTGGATACGAAAGTCAGAGAGAAAAACGAATGAAAGTGGAAGAAAAAAAGGCCAAAGACTTTTCTGTAAGCTGATGGTCATGTTTTTTTTCTTCTTTTTTTTTTCTTTTCCTTTTTTGAGAAACCATGTGTCTACTTCCATATCCGTCTATAAATCAATTACTCGCTAGGTCAGCACGTTTTTTTTGCCTTATTCTTTTTCTTGGTTCCGAAAATATATATACAGATATTTTCAAACTCTTTTATACTGGTCTCCTATGTCACCATTTGACATTTGGTCGATTTTAGCATCATTATTATAATTATCATTTTTATTATTATTATTATTATTATCATCATCATTATTATTATCATATATATATATATATATATATATATATATATATATATATATATATATATATATATATATATATATATATATATATGTGTGTGTGTGTGTGTGTGTGTGTGTGTGTGTGTGTGTGTGTGTGTGTGTGTGTGTTCATATGCACACACACACACACACACACACACACACACACACACACATAGAGAGGCAGAGATGTGTATATTTAAATGTATATAAATACATATATGTATGTACACACACACGCACACACACACACACACACATATATGCACATACATACATGCGTATATACATATAAACAAAGAAATAAAATTATATAAACATATATACAGACATATATATATATATATATATATATATATATATATATATATATATATATATATATATATATATATATGTAAATATATTTATATATATATATATATATATATATATATATATATATATATATATATATATATATATATATATATATATATATATATATATATATATATATATATATATATATATATATATATATATATATATATATATATATATATATATATATATATATATATATATATATATATATATATATATATATATATATATATATATATATATATACATATATATATATATATATATATATATATATATATATATATATATATATATATATATATATATATATATATGTATGTATATATATATATATATAT
>NC_091569.1:41490273-41495273 GCF_042767895.1 Penaeus vannamei | reverse complement strand
CCGTCGTCGGCCATCCGAAATTCCTATCAGTTTCCCGAAATTCCTGTCGGACTCTCGAATTTCCTGTCGGTCTCTCGAAATTCCTGTCGGTTTCTCGAAATTCCCGTCGTCGGCCATCCGAAATTCCTATCAGTTTCCCGAAATTCCTGTCGGACTCTCGAATTTCCTGTCGGTCTCTCGAAATTCCTGTCGGTTTCTCGAAATTCCCGTCGTCGGCCATCCGAAATTCCTATCAGTTTCCCGAAATTCCTGTCGGACTCTCGAATTTCCCGTCGTCGTTCTTTCCGAAATTCCTGTCGGTCTCTCGATGTTCCTGTCGGTCTCTCTCTCGAGAGAGAGAGAGAGAATATATGAGACAAAGAGATGGGGAGATTCTTTTTTCAGGGAATCAGCAGTTAACTTTCATTTCTGTAGTTACGTTTTGTTTTATTTTCTCTCCAATACTTCATTCTCTTTCGTCCTTTGCTTGTTCATCTCCTTCCCACAACTTTACTGCCGTTCCTCCATCTCTAAGTATTTTTCCTCTCTCTCCTTTTCTCCCTCCCTACCTCGTCTCTCTCTCTTTCTATTCTCCCCTCCTCTCTCTTTATCTCCCCCTATCTCCTCTCTCTCTCTCTCTCTCTCTCTCTCTCTCTTTCTCTCTCTCTCTCTCTCTCTCTCTCTCTCTCTCTCTCTCTCTCTCTCTCTCTCTCTCTCTCTCTCTCTCTCTCTCTCTCTCTCTCTCTCTCTCTCTCTCTCCCTTTTGTCTTTCTCTTTCTCTCCACATTTATTCTACCTCCTCCTGCCTCATTTCCTTTTCTTTTCGTGGCGAATGTCGGTCTCCTTTTCGCTCACTCTCTCGATTGCTCCAGGTGACCAAGCAGCCGATTTTGCTGTTTTTTTTTTTTTTTTTTCCTTTTTATTCATATTTCCTCTTTTTTATTTTCCAGTTATTTTTTTGTCTTTTGGATTTCTTCTTTTTTGTATTTTCTATTTTTTATTTGTATATATATATTTTTTGTATTTATTTTTTCTTTTTCTTTTTTGTATATTCTATTTATCTCTTTCTTATCTATATTTTTTATGGCGTTTTCACCTCGTGTTTATTTACCAAAACAGTTCCTGCCTTTGACTCTCCATTATGTGCTCACTCGGTCTCTCAGTCATTTCAGTTTTATTTGCTCTTTTATTTATACTTTTTGAGTTACCCACTCACAGAACGAAGAGGAATAGAGAAAAAAATGATGATGGTATTGATACTGATTAAAAGGATGATGAATGGGGGAAGAGGAGGATCAGGATGAAAATGAAGAACAACGTAATTATGATAAAGAGGAAGCAAAATAGACACCAAGGGAATATATACAGGAAATCATTCCTCTAAAAGGAGAGAATACACGCGAGAAAAAAATAAATACAGAGAGAGAGAGAGAGAGAGAGAGAGAGAGAGAAGAAGAAGAAGAAGAAGAAGAAGAAGAAGAAGAAGAAGGAAGAAGAAAGAAGAAGAGAAGAGAGAGAAGAGGAAGGAGAGAGAGAGAGAGAGAGAAGAGAGAGAGGAGAGAGAGAGAGAGAGAGAGAGAGAGAGAGAGAGGAGAGAGAGAGGGAGGGAGTGAGGGAGAGAGAGGGAGAGAGGAGGAGAGAGAGAGAGAGAGAGAGAGAGAGAGAGGGAGAGGAAGAAGGGAGAGAGAGAGGAGAGAGAGAGAGAGAGAGAGAGAGAGAGAGAGAGAGAGAGAGAGAGAGAGAGAGAGAGAGAGATAGAGATAGAGAGAGAGAGAAAGAGAGAGAAAGAGCGGGAGAGGGAGAGAGAGAGAGAGAGACAGAGTGAAGAGAGAGAGAGAAAAAAAAACTCCACCGTCAGCCTTTAACCGCCTCACGTGACCAACAACCTTTCCTTTCACTCCTCCCCATCCCCTCTCCTCCCCCCCCCCTATCACGACTCCGTCCCCCTTCCCCCTCTCCCCCACCACGATCTCTGTCGTCCCCTTCCCCCTCTCCCCCAACAGGACCCCCTCCCCCTCTCACCTACCACTACAACCCCTACCCCCTCTCCCCCCACCACGAGACCCGTCCCCCTCTCCCTCTCCCCTCCCCTCCATGATCCCACCCCACTCCCTCTCCCCTCTCCAACACCCCACCTCCTCTCCCCCCGATCATGCTACGTCACAACCTCCTCGAGAGTTGGAGGTTTTCTCCTCCATGAAAACCGGACTCTGAAAATTACAAGAAAAAACCTCCTTGAATTAAATGTTTTATTTTTCTTCTCTTTTTTCCCCTCTCCTTCCTCCCTCCCCCCTTTTTATTTTTATTTCCCTTTTTTATACTGTAATTATTTTCTTAAAAAAAAAAGAAAAAGAAAAAAGAAAATAGAGCCGCATTACGCAATGGCTTACCTGTTCGCGGCCGACGTTGAATTTCATAATTAGCGTTGGATCGCAGCTGTAACAAAGGGTTTTGTTTATGCGCGACGCGAGAGACGGCAATGCGGAGGAAATGAAGCGAAGGTGAAGCGGGAGGGCGCGTGTGGCAACGGACGCCCAACTGCAGCGGGTTTTGGACTCGTCGTGGGCGGGAAAAAGCTACGCCCGATTTGCCCTTCATTAAAGATTATTTCAAAGGCTGTGGGGTAGAAGGGGTGGGGGGGAGGGAAGTGGGGGAGGGGGAGCTTTAGGGGGGTTTTGGTGGGGAAGGGGTGAGGGGGAAGAAGGAGAGGGGGAGCTTAGGGGGCCTTGGTGGGGGAAGGGGTGGGGGTGGGGGTGGGGGTGGCAGGGCTTATGGAAATAGGGTTTGGAATAATCGTGGAAAGTCCGAGGTTTATGATTTTTAATTTCTATTTGAAGAAATTTATGGTGCATTACCGTGATGCATATGTGGGTCCTGTTTTTTGTTTGTTTGCTCTCTTGCTCGTGTGTGTGTGTGTGTGTGCGTGTGTGTGTGTGTGTGTGTGTGTACATATACATCTGTCTGCTTGTTCTTGTTTCCATTTTACCTATATATTTCTCTTCACATGCATATCATGTACACACTTTTTACACACACACACACATCAACAAATATACACAGGCAAGACCTACCTCTTTTACACACAGAACAAGCGCTGGAAAGAGCCCGATAAAAGACACAAAACCGGGTGGGTGAGCCTGGCTAATATCCGCCATCGAGGGCTCGCAGCTCGACCTCGCCGCCCTCGACCTCGACCTCGACAAACTAATTAATTTCCTCGCCCTCCCGTGGCCGCAGGAGACTGGGGTGCGCGACTACATGTCCGCGTCGTCGGAATCTCGCGTTGCTTGGACGTAAATCAACTACTGGGATGGACATTATGCTTGGCTCTGCTTGATGAGGGGACTTCGAGGTCGCTTTGGGACTGGTGGAGTTTCTGTCTGTTTGCCTGTCTCTCTCTCTCTCTCTCTCTCTTATTAATCTTCATTTCTTTTCATTCCTCTCTCTCACTCATTCCCATTCTCCCCCCCCCCTCTCTCTTTCTCTCTCTCTCTCTCTCTTTTCTCCCATTTCCCCTTCTCTCTCTCTCTCTCTCTCTCTCTCTCTCTCTCTCTCTCTCTCTCTCTCTCTCTCTCTCTCTCTCTTTCTCTCTCTCTCTCTCTCTCTCTCTCTCTTTCTCTCTCTCTCTCCTCCCATCCCCCCTCTCCCTCTCTCTTTCTCTCTCAAAATCGATTTGTTTATCCACCGAAATTCCATCTATTCTGGAAGCGTCCTTGTCAGTCAAGAGCTAATGCTATAACGAAGGAAGTTAGACGAACAGGAGTTGAAGGACCGATCTAGAGGAATGGTAATAAAGGAAGGAAGAGAAGGAGGGCCGATAAAGAAAGAGACAAAGGCTCGCAGTGATCTTATTTTCCTAATTATTTTGCGCTTGTAGTACCGGCGATGGGTGGGTGGAGAGAGGAATAGGGAAGAAGGGATGAATAATAATAAGAAGAAAGGAAAGTTCGATTAGTGGTGGTAGAAGACAGAGACATAGAGAGAGAGAGGAGAGAGACAGAGACAGAGACAGAGACAAAGAGAAAGAGAAAGCGAAAGAGAAAGAGAAAGAGATAAAGATAAAGATAGAGATAGAGAAAGAGATAGAGATAGAGATAGAGATAGAGATAGAGATAGAGATAAAGATAGAGATAGAGATAGAGATAGAGTTAGAGATAGACACAGAGACAGAGATAGAGAGAGAGAGAGAGAAAGCGAGAAAGAAAGCGAGAGCTGAGAGAAAGCGAGAGAGAAAGATGGTATCAAGATCAGGCTCCGGGATCCATACCCCGAGAGCGTCCCCCTCTACATGCGCCCCCTCGCCCGCTAACGAAACTCCCTCTGAATAATATATTGGGACAAGCATTATGGAGCCGCAGGAGACACTTCTCGGAACCCTACGTCGCGTCAGGGCCCGAGTCTTAAGGGGGCCATCTGGCGTGTCCCAGAAGCCTTAATCGTTCTTGGCCCTGATCTTGAGGCCAGTTCAAAAAAAAAAGAAAGAAAGAAAAAGAGAGAGAGAGAGAGAGAGAGAGAGAGAGAGAGAGAGAGAGAGAGAGCAAGAGAAAGAGAGAGAGAGAAAGAGAGAGACAAAGAGAGAAAGAGAGAGAGAGAGAGAGAGAAAGAGAGAGAGAGAGAGAGAGAGAGAGAGAGAGAGAGAGAGAGAGAAAATGTGATCTTTTGAATTAGAATTTCAGATTCGTCCCATGGCCTGCGGTCAGGAGTCGGATCCAAGTAAACTGACTGAGTTTTTTTGGATGAAATTCTTTGCTTGGTCTTGTCTTCGTTGGATTATTCGTCTGATGAGGAATTGGCTGATTTAATCGCATATTTCATAGATTTACTTAAGTGTCAAATGTACAATTGAGAAATAAGATAAGATGATGTCTTTGTTGTACAGAGAGATGAGATAATATAAAATGAAGTCTTTGTTGTATGTTTTTCGTCCGATTATAAGGATCATGATAGAGCATGAGAATCCTTATTTTTATGTCTGTTCATCTCTCTCTTTCTTTGTTTTATCCACCCACGGCATTTAAAAA
>NC_091569.1:41475775-41485775 GCF_042767895.1 Penaeus vannamei | reverse complement strand
CCTCTTTCTTCTTTTTCAGCATTTTCTTCTTTTTCTTCTACTTCTTCTTTTGCCTCTTTCTTTCCTGCTTCTTCTTTCTCTTGCTCTTCTACTTCTACTCCTGAACTCTATTCTACCTCCCCTATTATATTCGCTAGTCTACCGTGAGCATTACATTCCGAAACGTGATCTGAAGTGACAGAGATCTAACGAATACGAGAAACTAATCATAAGCGGAAAAGGTTCAATCAGTTACGGTGAAGACTTTCGATATCTAAGCCCTAACTTCCCTCCTTGCTTCGTCGTATTTTTTCCTACTTTTCTACTTTCTTTTTCCGTCTTTCCAACTCCCCCCCTCCCCTTCTCCTCTTCTTCCTACTACTACTACTCCTGCTACAACTACTGGTACTACTGGTACTACTGCTATTACTCCTCCTCCTGTTCCTTCTCTTCCTCTTTCTTCTTCATCTCCTCCACCTACTACTACTATTCCTCCATCTCCTCCTCCTCCTCCACATATTCCATCTCCTTCATCTTCTCCTCCTCTTCTTCCTCTACTTCTTCATCTTCACCATCCTCTTCTTCTTCATCTTCACCATCCTCTACTTCTTCTTCCTCCTCCTCTTTTTCCTCTTCCCTTTTCCTCAGACACAGATCAAGGCCTCATCTGCTCACGTCTGTTATAAGCGTCTCTCTCGTGTAAAAATAAAAGTCACTGGTCCTTATGTTCTGGTCTCACAAAGCACATTATTGCTTATGAAGGAGATGGGGAGCCCCTGTCACCCAAGTTGCTGGAAAATTTCACTGGATTTTCAGCCTTACGAGCAGCGAGCCAAACGGGCAGTGCCTGTCTGACGTGTTGCACAGGATTCCCCGTCACTGCGGTGCTTCGCGACGGGGGACTTGCAACCTTACCGTGCTATGCCCTAGAGGAGAAAGTTGCATGCAGTAAAGAGTCCCAGTCTTCGCGTGTAGTTTTCTCTCAGAGCAGTGGAGGATCTTAGCCTTTATGCGCCAGGGGAATACGGCTCAGTTTCCCAGAAATGACTCAAGCATAACAAAGTCTGAGGATCACCTTACGGATTTTGATCATTCATTCCGTTTGCTCTTTTTTCTCCTAAAACAGTCTGAATCTTTATATTTTCTGTTTTTCCGATTTTTTACACTTTCATATGAGTAATCAAGGTACTTCTATACCTCCTTGTAAGTTTACCTATTTATCTATCCTTTTTGTTCAGATCTTTCTTTCACTTTTTATCCCTGTGTTACTTTTCGATTATGTCTGTTATTCTCCCTATCTCTTTCTCTGTATCTCTCTCTGTATGTGTGTGTGTGTGTGTATGTTTGTGTGTGTGTCTGTCTCTCTCTCTCCTTCCATCCGCCTCTCACTTACTCTCTCTCGCCCATTCGCTCTGTCTCTCTACCCATCACAAGAAGACACAAACACACGCACTCAGTCATCCCCCCCCCCCTCCCTTCCCCTCCACAAACGAAGCTTATTCTTTAAACGGCCCTAAATTCTCGCCCCAACCCCCATCCCCCGTCAAGACGACCCCTTAAAGCCCGGCGTCTCGAGATGCATGCAATAAAAGCACTTCGAGTCAAAGGAAATATGGCCTCTTTTTGTAGCTACTTGTCATTGGTGTTGAGTCGGCCCTTTGCTTTCCCCCTTAGACTGTAGGGAAGTGTTCGGGGGAATTTAGGCTTTATATACTTGTTCGTAAGGAATCGAATGCTTTGCGGAGAGTTTATAGTTTTCGTTTAGAGGATTTGATTAGAAGAAGGCGATGTTCTTCTCTTGGTTCTATTTTCCGCTCTTTTTAATTGTTATATCCTGTTAATTACACTAGTGGTGATTATCATTTTCTTATTGCGACTGATACCTTCATAATACTCACTGTTATCAATAGCATAACGATAATGAGTAAAAAAGAAAAAAAAAGAATATTACAACAAGCAACACATGTGACACAATAACTGTGGTTGATCAATTTAGCAACATGCAATGTTTTATGACGTCGCCATCAAGCAAGAACACCTCGAAAACGGTATTCATTTTGTTTATTTATATGCATATATATACATATATATATATATATATATATATATATATATATATATATATATATATATATATATATATATATATATATATATATATATATATATATATATATGTATATATATATATGTGTGTGTGTGTGTGTGTGTGTGTGTGTGTGTGTGTGTGTGTGTGTGTGTGTGTGTGTGTGTGTGTGTGTGTGTGTGTGTGTGTGTGTGTGTGTGTGAGTGTGCGTGTGTGATCAGGATGAATAGAGAGCTGGTTTCAGTATACTTAAAATTGGTGACCAAAGAGACCGGGTTCTAAAATGCAAACGATAAGTTGTTGTTCGAAATCATTATCAAAATATCTCTGATTTGTTTCAGAGATGATCAGCGTGATTATAAATGATACATCACTCTTAAATCAAGGTATAATTACCACTAATCCATTACTTCGCCTCATTATCCCATCATTACGGGATTCAAGACATTTATCTATTCGTTTATTGGCAACATCTCTCATCCGATTGTCTTTTTCATGATTCCCATTATATTTTCATCGCATGACCTTTTGACCTTTTGACAAATGACCCCCTTGTGTCTTTGAGATCCTCAGCGCCGTCGGCCTTGTCATTCTCATTAACGTCAACTTCACTTTCGCTAATAACGCGTCATTTGTAAGCATCGCCATTGCGCTCGAAAACGTAATTCCTATCTTACCGTCGTAATAAATTGAATGCGAGGATGATGGCAAAGTTTGAAGATAAGGGGGGAGTGATATTACGACATCCTCGCTGGCTATTGAGTAATGGTAATTGTCGGCAAATATCGTTGCAGCGTGGGCTTATATACTCTCACTGCCTGCCATCTGGCGTTCGGCCAAAGAACTATATCTATAAACTCCCGGATTCTTCCAAATATGATATTACTACATGTCATTCAGACACGACAATGCAGACTGACTGATCTTTTTTCTTTTTGGCTGCATTTAACGATGAAATATCATGGAATTTAGATTATGATCATGGAAATGATGGCGATAATTATGATGATGTGGGAGTGGATTTTACGGTAATTTCACGGAAATCAATTAGAACTTAATTAGCATGAATATAAATCGGCGTTCTAGATTATATTAGTATTTTATTGCAGTATTTATGAAACGAAATATTGAAAGAGTTCATTTGTGAAAATATTAAAACATTATTTCAATAAAGGACATGATTAATACAGACATTAAGTAGATAGACTAATGGCAAAAGAAAAAAAAGTAAAAAGAAGAAAAGAAAACGAACGTACTTAGTAAAAACTCTACGGAGCAGAACCCAGGTTTCACTACCATATCTTCTCTGCTGGTAACATTTTTTTCGAGCGATAATATTCTCACCTCTATCTCACACCACACTTTTCACACTTATAGCAAAGCCACGCATATGCCCTGTCAGCACTTACCCATCCACACCAAATAAAGGTGACCTTCGCATGGGAGATGGGAGGTCGAAAGTCACAGAGGCTAAACCGCTTCTTCTTTGTCTTCATGTAGAGGTAATAGAACTACATCAGGTCACTTTGTCCCCAGCATATTGTATGGTAATCCCTACCTCTCTTTCCCACCTTTGTTGTTATACTTTCGTCTGCTTTGTCTCATTTTATCGTTCACTTTCTCTTGTTTCCCCTTTTTTCATGAAGATTCTTATTAATGATTGTAGAAAAGGAAAAAAAATGTCGGTTAATTTATACGCTTCCCTTTCATTTCCCTTTTATTTTCTCCCCTTCGGTTATCATTATGGACATTATCTGTTTTATCTTCAATCGTTACAATTTCCTTTGTTACATTCACTCTCCTTTATGTTATCAGTAAAAATGTCTTCATCAAAACCTTTACCTCGATCATTATTGTTTTCACAATCCTTGTCACTGTCGTCATCCTCATCATTATCCCAATAAATGACATCATTACCGCTATCGTTAATATCATCGTCATCCAATGTAATTCTTACCACCGGCACTGCCATTACCCACAGAATTACCAGCATCATTATCCTTATCCTTACTACCATCCCTATCATCGCATCACAGAATAAGGAAGAGAGAGATAACTGGAAGGATGGCAATAAAAGTGCGTACATATGCATGTGTACATACAATGAATATATGCATACATAACCAGTAAATACATATTCCTTCACGGGGTTCGATAAGATCCCTATGAATATGGTGACTATCAATCTCTCATGAATCTATTTCCTACTGGTAATCGACTTCTGAAACTCCCCGAAGGTCGATTCGCATACACACTTTCAATAGGAACTTCGCCGGAAAGGCATCGTGACTTAACATTGTAATGGCCCCGGTTCGCTGTGTTTGGTGATAGCTTCCCGCGGGAAAAATATTGGAACCGGCACCTTCCTCATGATTGGGTATTGTCGAGCATTTTGCAGTCAAAGCAGACAATAAAGTCTCGAGAAAAGGTTTCATGAATAGTTTAAGTAAATATAATTGCATATGCTATCTATGAGGCGTCTTTAGTAAGCTTTCTTGAGAGAATAATCATTTTTGCTTATACTGAATGGCGTGCGAGCTAATATCATACACATACTGACGGAACAATATAATCACAATAGCATACACACAAACGAGCACTCAGCGCCTCCACATAGAACAAGCAACCTCTTACCTTTGCAATCAAATCTCACAGGTAAATCACGCCCTTAACCCTTTCAAGAACATCCCAGCAGCAGAATAGGATGAATTTTCAGGCTTTATTCATGAGACAATTTTTTTTTTTTATTATTATTATTATTATTTATTTATTTTTTATTATTATTATTATTTTTTTTTTTTTTGACACTCATGCACTCATACGTTCAAATATTCATGGCAAGGGATAGTATGTTTGGCAAAGAAATCGGTTTGAGAAAGGAAGCGAGGTGAGAGAGAGAGACAGGGGGAGGGGGAGAACGTTGAGTTGCCGATACTGACTTTCTTTGTCTTTTTAGTGTCGGTGTGACGGTTTGCTTTCGACTTATCTCCTCAATTTTAGTATATTTTCCTCTCTACTCTCCCTAGTTTCAGTCGTTTCCTTCCTTATATCAATATTATCAGTGGCAACATGATGATTGACTATTCTTATTATCTGTATGTTTGTCGTTACCATCTATAAGTTATGTCGTTATCATCTTTATTTAGATAGAATCATTATCATTATTCTTATCATTAGTATCAATTTCACTCTATCATTTTCATGACATGATAGTAGTGACTATTGTTGTTTATATGGTTATTATTTTATTATTGCTGCTAAAGTTTGGGTAGTTGTTGTTGTTGCTGTTGTTTTAAATGCAGTTATCATAACTAATATCATCGTCATATATTTTACTGTTCCATCACAATCAACCTTGTCATTAAGGCCATAACAGACGCCCTTACTTCCACCCCAAATCTCCCGGGCAAGGAAGCTCTCAGTGCGCCCCTTAGCCTCGTCATAATTAATTGAATCAAGTCTTTTCCCTTCGTTCCTTCTTCTCTTTCATTAGCCCCGTTATAATTGATTTAATTAAGTGTCTCTTTTTTTCTTTCTTTCTTTCTTTTCTTTTTTCATTCTTTCTTCCGTTCGTTCTGGCTCTCTCCCCTCTCTCCCCCCCCTTCTCCCCCCCCCCCTCCGTCTCTCGACCCTTAACGATCTTGCGTGAATAGGCGGCCAAGTGATCGCTTATAAAACCAAACCTCTCCCTTCACCGCGAACCCCAAAAGGCACTTCATGGCTCAAGCATCGTTTAGTCGAGGGCGAAATGTGCGTAGTTTAATGTGGAGGCGCGCCTTGTGCCGGGAGGCTTTCGCTCTGGCTCTCTCTTTCTCTTTCTCTTGCTTTCGTGCGTGCGGTCTCTCTAATTGCTTAGTCTCTCTATGTCTATATCTTATTTCTGTCTGTCTCTCTCTGTCCGTCTCTCTGTCTTTCTGCCTCTCTCTCTCTCTCTCTTCTCTCTCTCTCTCTCTCTCTCTCTCTCTCTCTCTCTCTCTCTCTCTCTCTCTCTCTCTCTCTCTCTCTCTCTCTCTCTCTCTCTCTCTCTCTCTCTCCTCTCTCTCTCTCTCTCTCTCTCTCTCTCTCTCTCTCTCTCTCTCTCTCTCTCTCTTGGAGTAATGGACGCGCTTGTTTCGTCTTTGTTGACTTTTTTTTTTCTCTCGACAATCATAATAAATTTCTACTCCTTACACATTTTCATATAAATGTCTCCCCATTCAATTCTGTCAACAATCTTTGTCAATTTCGTCTTCCGCCTTTTAAATCTATAACTCCTTTACTCCGCAGGTGAGTTCTGATTGGCTGTGCTTTGCTTGGGTGCGTGACGTCACAGAACGGTAAGAGGCAGTTCGTTGTTATTTATGTGGACAAGTATTTTATGTTTTCAGATGCTGTTTACTCTGAACGAAAGTCTTCATTTGTTTATATGTTCATATACATGCACTTTGTAATGATTATTGGTATTTACTTGTTTGTTTGTGTGTATGTGTGTGTGTTTGTGCCTGCTTGTGTGCGCCTATGTGTGTGTGTTAGTGTGTGAGTGTGTGTGTGTGCCTGTGTGTGTATGTATGTGTACATGAATAATCATCCATGTGTGTGTGTGCTTTTATGTAGTCGTTGCTCAGCAGATTTCCTTCGATGGCGAAACCCCCTCCCGCCTCTCCACCTCACTCCCCCTCCCTCCCTCCCTCCCACACCCCCTCCCATCCCCCACGTCAGTTCCTCCTCAGCTCACTGCCGCAATATCAATACGCCTCGACTGTGCACAATATTGGAAATCTTACTGTCTTAATTTCGGGTCCCGGAGGCTGCCTCTCTCTCTCTCTCTCTCTCTCTTCTTCGGATTCTCCATCTTCTCACTCGTCTCCGTAGCTCTAGTTTCCCATTTGGGTGAAGGAGGCTTCATAAAAGTCGTATTAAAAGTCGCATTAAATCCTTCGTTAGTAGGACTCTGAACTCAGTAAGGTCAGGGGAATGAAGGTGAATGGAAGTCGCGAACGGGTTGCCGTAGCTTTGTAAGACTCCCACCTTTTCGGATATCGTTTTCTCTCTCTGTCTCTGTCTTTCTCTCTCTCTCCCTGTCTCAGTCTCTCTCTCTCTCTCTGTCTCAGTCTCTCTCTCTCTCTCTCTCTCTCTCTCTCTCTCTCTCTCTCTCTCTCTCTCTCTCTCTCTCTCTCTCTCTGTCTGTCTCTCTTTCTTGTCTCAGTCTCTCTCTCTCTCTCTCTCTCTCTCTCTCTCTCTCTTCTCTCTCTCTCTCTCTCTCTCTCTCTCTCTCGTCTCTCTCTCTCTCTCTCTCTCTCTCTCTCTCTCTCTCTCTACTCTTCTCTCTCTCTCTCTCTCTCTCTCTCTCTCTCTCTCTCTCTCTCTCTCTCTCTCTCTCTCTCTCTCTCTCTCTCTCTCTTTGTCTAGTGCTCCTCCCATCTCTGTCTATTCCCCCCCATCTTTCTTTCTATCTCTCTTCATACATGTATTCATGTAGGTATATACAAACATTTAACCATATATACAAGCACGTATGTGCGTGGTTCTCCAATTTCCTTACGGCCAAAGACACAGACAGACAAATATAATTGACAGGGAAAAGACACCTAGTGCTTGCTTGGTGAGAGGGGGTGGGGAGGGGAGAGGGGGGAGGGGCATGAGGTCATAGGAGCAAAGGTCGTCACGTCATATGGGAACTTATAGGAGGAGGGGGTGGAGGGTGGGGGGGAGGGTAAACTGAAGTGTTGGAGGAGGAGGAGGCGGAAAGGGAGAGCGTGAAGATAAAAGATAAGAGGGAATGTGAAGGTAGCCGAAACAGGAGACGTGCGTGTACATATAAGTGTGTGTGTGTTTGTGCGTCTATCTGTGTGTGTGTTTGTGCGTCTATCTGCGTGTGTGTTTGTGCGTCTATCTCCGTGTGTGTTTGTGCGTCTATCTGTGTGTGTGTTTGTGCGTCTATCTGTGTGTGTGTTTGTGCGTCTATCTGTGTGTGTGTTTGTGCGTCTATCTGTGTGTGTGTTTGTGCGTCTATCTGTGTGTGTGTTTGTGCGTCTATCTGTGTGTGTGTTTGTGCGCCTATCTGTGTGTGTGTTTGTGTGTCTATCTGTGTGTGTGTTTGTGTTGTCTATCTGCGTGTGTGTTTGTGCGTCTATCTGTGTGGTGTTGTGTTTGTGCGTCTATCTGTGTGTGTGTTTGTGGTCTCATCTGTGTGTGTGTTTTTGCGTCTATCTGCGTGTGTGTTTGCGTGTCTATCTGTGTGTGTGTTTGTGCGTCTATCTGTGTGTGTGTTTGTGCGTCTATCTGTGTGTGTGTTTGCGTGTCTATCTGTGTGTGTGTTTGTGCGTCTATCTGTGTGTGTGTTTGTGCGTCTATCTGTGTGTGTGTTTGTGCGTCTATCTGTGTGTGTGTTTGTGTGCGTCTATCTGTGTGTGTGTTTGTGCGTCTATCTGTGTGTGTGAAATGGTCTCAGTGTGTTTGTGCGTCTATCTGTGTGTGTGTTCTGTGCGTCTATCTGTGTGTGTTTGCGTGTCTATCTGTGTGTGTGTTTGTGCGTCTATCTGTGTGTGTGTTTGTGCGTCTATCTGTGTGTGTGTTTGTGCGTCTATCTGTGTGTGTTTGTGCGTCTATCTGTGTGTGTGTTTGTGCGTCTATCTGTGTGTGTGTTTGTGCGTCTATCTGCGTGTGTGTCTGTGTGTATCCGAGCACAACGATAAGCGAGGGTCTGCCACGGAGGACGCGGCGCCTCCCCCGAGGGCGCGAGGAGGCGAATCCCTCACGAGGCCGAGGAACCTATTGATCCCCGGAGGCCGGTGCGGGTCTCCGCCTGATACCGGCGTGTGGCAGAGATAAGGGCGTCACGTGTCGCCGGGGAAAACCTCCAGAAGGAAAGGAGTGAAGCGGAAAATCATGATGTTGAAGAAGAAAGAAACAAATAATGAATGATTTTGAACAAGAAAGAAACAAATAAAGAAACACGAAAGTGGAAAAAGGGCAAAAAAAAACATTAACTACACGATTACATCAGCAAAGAAGCGAGGGTCGGCAAAGAAGGCAGAACGGAGCGAGAAAAGTGAATTACTCGCCGGCGCCGAGGCCGACCTCGAGGGCGAGGAGTGGGAATGTCGAGTCAACCTGATTTGCATGACAAAGTGCGACTCGGAGGCACTCGCGGCTTGAGGAAGAGCGGAGGAGGAGCGGAGGATGTGCGACGAGGAGGCGGAGAGACGCGAGGAACAGCTGGATGTCTTGTGAGGATCATGAAGGAGACGTCTTCTAAGGAGCTCGAAGGAGACGTCCTGTGAGGGCCGTGAGGAGAGGGAGGAAGGAGGAAGGAAGGAGGGAGGCCTGTTGAACGAGTCTGGAGAAGGAAAATGAAGGTCGTGATGCGTGATCAGTCAACTGTCGTAAAGATCTGATGATACGAAGAAAAAAGAAATCGATATGATGATATAAAAATGTTAATGATAGATGATCCACATAATGATAGCGATATGATAAGAAACATATAAAAAGATTCAATATAATGCATCGATTAATGATGCTAATAAAAAGAGGATACATATTAATGATCATGTAATAAGTCAGAATAATATTCGATAAATGCTTCCATTACATAAATATCAATAAACACGAAAAAAAAGATATATAAAAACAAAGCAAAAATCAAACGAAAATTGAAAAAAACACCGTCTTAAACACCATTGTCCATGAAAAGTGTCCAAGTGCATGCGTGTGTCTGTACGCACACTATTTCATTGTTTGTTTACGTGTTGCACGGTTGTGGCCGCCAATGCCAGTATTTGCAACTTGTGTTCATGTGCACTGGGATGTGCGTATGAATATATTTCGGCGATTATGGAGTAAAGATCGTAAGTCCAGAAAGAAAAGCGGAAAAAAGTCGGTATCGTTTATTTTAGAAAGAGAGGCTTCGAGTCACCAACGTGCAGGTAGGCCTCTAAATAGCCTAAAGGTAAT
>NC_091569.1:41465775-41473275 GCF_042767895.1 Penaeus vannamei | reverse complement strand
CATCACCATGTCCACCACCATCACCATGTCCACCACCACCACCATCACCATGTCCACCACCACCATCACCACCACCATCACCAACACCATCGCCATCACCACCACCATCCCCATGTCCACCACCATTGCCATCACCACCACCACCACCATGTCCACCACCACCTTCACCACCACCATCACCAACACCATCGCCATCACCACCACCATCCCCATGTCCACCACCATCGCCATCACCACCACAACCACCACCACCATCCCCATGTCCACCACCACCACAACCACCACCACCACCACCATCACCATGTCCACCACCATCACCTCAACCACCACCTTGTCCACCCTCACCACCACCATCGCCATTACCTCAACCACCACCATGTCCACCATCACCACCACCACCCCCATGCCACCTCTACCACCACCATGTCCACCATCACCATGTCCACCACCACCACCATGTCCACCACAACCACCATTGCACTATGTCCACCACCAATCACCACCACGATCACCAACACCATCGCCATCACCACCACCATCCCCATGTCCACCACCATCGCCATCACCTCAACCACCACCATGTCCACCACCACCTTCACCAATACCACCACCAACATCATCACCATCACCAACCACCAACCCCCACCATGTCCACCACCATCGCCATCACCACCACCACCACCATGTCCACCACCATCGCCATCACCACCACCACCACCATGTCCACCACCATCGCCATCACCACCACCACCACCATGTCCACCACCATTAATAACAATACCTTCACCATGTCCACCACCATCACTTCAACCACCACCATCCCCACCAGATCACCACCACCACCACCACCACCACCACCACCACCAACACCACCACCACAAGCACCACCACCACCACCTATCGCCCATGTCCACCACCACCACCATCGCCAATACCACCACCACCATCACCACCACCAACACCACCACCGCCACCACCACCACCATCCACCATGTCCAACACCACCATCGCCTACCACCACCACCATCACCATGTCCACCACCACCGCCACCACCACTCACCATAGTCCCCATGTCCTTTACTATTGCTAATACCACTACCATGTCCACCACCATCACTTCAACCACCACCATGTCCACCATCACTATGTTCACCACCACCACCTTCACCACCACCATGTCCACCACCACCACAAGCACCACCACCACCACTATCGCCATGTCCACCACCACCACCAATACCAATACCACCAATACCATCACCACCACCAACACCACCACCACCACCACCACCACCACCACCACCACCACCACCACCATCAAGCCATCACCACCACCACTACTGCCATGTCCACCACCACCACCATCACCAATACCACCACCATGTCATCACCACCACCAACACCACCACCACCACCACCACCACCACACACCACCACCACCATCACCATGTCACCACCACCACCATGTCCACCACCACCACCACCACCACCACCATGTCCACCACCATTGCCAACACCATCACCATGTCCACCACCATCACTTCAACCACCACCATGTCCACCATCACCATGTCCACCACCACCACCACCACCACCACCACCACCACCACCACTATCGCCATGTCCACCACCACCACCATCACCAATACCACCACCAGCATCACCACCACCAACACCACCACCACCACCACCACCACCACCACCACCACCACCATCACCACCACCATTGCCAACACACACCACCATGTCCACCACCACCCACCACCACCACACCACCATGTCCACCACCATTGCCAACACCATCACCAATACCACCATCACCACCACCACCATGTCCACCATCACCAATACCACCATCATCACCACCACCACAACCACCACCACCATGTCCACCACCACCGTGTCCCGACCCCTCGACGCCCAGGGACTGTGACGTGAATCTCTTGCGGTATCGGAGATTCTCTCTCACTCCTGAGGATCTCTTGTGATTTGTGTCCTGCGGGGATTACGTGGGCGAGGGGAGAGGCGGAGGAGAGGGGAGAGGGGAGAAACGGGGGAGAGGGGAGAGACGGGGGAGAGGGGAGAGACGGGGGAGAGGGGAGAGACGGGGGGAGAGGGGGGAGACGGAGGAGGAGGGGGAGAGGGGGGAGAGGGGGAGAGGCGGAGAGGGGGGAGAGACGGGGGAGAGGGGGGAGAGGGGGAGAGACGTAGGAGAGAGGAGAGGGGAGAGGGGGAGAGTGGGGAGAGGGGGGAGAGGAGGAAAAGGAAGGAAAGGTAAAGGGAAAGGAAATGCCGGAGGGAGATAAAGACAGAAAGGGGGAGGGTAAGTGTTAAAGGAAAGAAGAAATATTTTTTTTATAGACAGACAGGCAAACAGATAGACAAACAGATATATAGACAGATAAATAACTAACATACGGTCTACCAGACAGATAAATAGATGGGTAGAAAGACAGGTAAATAATAGACAGCCAGATAGATAGATAGATTGCTAGATAGGAGACAGAACACAGGAGAGAGGAAAAGGGAACAGGGAAACAGCGCAAAAAAAAGAGGCAAGACAAATAGGTAAATGAATAGATGAATAAAAGTATATATAGATGTATAGACATATGTAAAGATAAACACATAGACATGTTGGTAAGTTAATGGGTAGATACAAGAGAGAGAGAGAAAGAGGTAGAAAAGCAACTTAGGGAAAGAAAAGAGAAAAAAGGAAGAATTAGAGAAAGAGATAGAGATAAAGAGAGAGACAGAGATAAAGAGAGAGAGAGAGAAAGAGACAGAGAAAGAGAGAGAAATCAAGAGAGAGAGAGAGAGAAAGAGAGAGAGAGAGAGAGAGAGAGAGAGGAGGGGGGAGAGACATAAAGAGAGAAGAGATAGATAGAAATATATATAGATAGAGATATAGAGAAAGGTATAAAGAAAGAGAGATATAGATATATATATATATATATATATGTTATATATATATATATATATATACGTCATGTTATTAAAAGAGAGAGAGAGAGAGAAAGGTTAGAAAGAGAGAAAGATAGATAGAGAGAGAGAGAGAGATTATCGAAAGCCCAAACACTCGAGAGGAACAAAGGCTTGCGAGAGGAGTGCAAAGCCAGCCAGCGCAACGGAAGAGGTTGTTAGGATCTCAAATCCTTTCCCGGGACTTAGGATCTCCATTTTAGAAATGGTTTTGTGATTCTTATTGCAACTGCGATCAATTTAGGGACTTGAGTACACTTTGCAGGGGCGGCCCTTCAGGAAACGAGGGGGAATTAGGAAGTGGAGAAGAGAATGAGGGAAGAAAGGAGGGAAATAAGTCATAAACACAAACACACAAATATATATTAACAAACACACACATACATCCAGAAGAAAAAAAACATATGCAAAGTAATTGATAAAAAACGCATACATTAACAAACACAGATACGCACAAACGAATCTACAAACACAAAGTAATTGATAAGACTGAAGAGTGGGCGTGATATTAACAGGTCTAGAAATAACAGGAAAGTTGGAAAAGAAAATTAGATATTCAGTGAAAATATGAGGATGATTATAGTGATGATGATAACAACAAGAGTGATAATGATAACAATAATGATTAATGACAATGATACCAATAATGATAAGAGTAATGATAATAATTGTGATAGTAACAATAATTATAGTCATAATAATAATGACGATAGTAATGAAAATAACAAGAACAACAATAATGATAATAGTAACAATAGTGATAGCAATAATGATAATGACAATGATAATGATAATGATAATAATAATAATAATAATGATAATAATAATAATAATAATAATAATAATAATAATAATGATAATAATGATAGCAATAATGATAATGAGGATAATAACAATGCTAATTATTATTATCATCATCATCATTATCATTAATAATAACAATGCCATTACCACAATGACAATACCAACACCAGCAACAGTAATGGAAATAGACCCCCTGCGGAGCGAAGGGAGAAACCGAGAGAAACCGCCTCGTCATTGCGTTCTCCAAGTTCAACGCTCGATGGGACAGATGCAAGAAGCCGGACAGGGAAGCCTCGGCGAGTGTGGAAACCTTGGCTTTTCGTTCGCATGCTACGTCTTGTTCGGTTGTTTTATTACTCTTTTTTGTTGTTGTTGTTTCTTTTTTCTTTCTTTTTCTTTTCTTTTTTTTCTTTATTATCAATATTTTTTTTTTCATTTTCATCAATCATCTTCTTTTTCTTTTTCTTATTCATGATCATCATCATCATCATCTTCTTCTCCTTTTTCTTTTTCATAATCATCATCATCATCATCATCTTCTAATTCTCTTTCTTCTTCTTCATCATCATCATCATCTTCCACCTCTTCTTCTGTTCCCCTCCCTTTTTACAAGTGAAAAGGGTGTTGTCTTGAATTGCTTCCTGAGACAAGTCCTCAAAAGACACCCCCTCCATCCCCCCTCCCCCTCCCCCTCCTCCCTTCCCCCAGGAGCCCAATCTAACGTAAGCATTAAATTGGAAATCCATAAACAGGAGGACAGAGATTAACGCACTTCATTTCACCCGCTCACGAAGGGCCAATAGGACCCAAAATCGTATGCATAGACCACACCAAACTCGACCTTCGGAAGCCATTACTGTCTGCGGGGCTTCTTCCAGAGATGCTAATTCCGAGAGATAGAAACATCCTCTCGGTCCTCCTCCTCCTCTTCCTCTCCGCTGCCTCCTCGTTCCTCGTCTTCTTCTCTTTCTTCTCCTTTCTTTACCTCCTCCACCTCTTTCCATCCTCCTCGTCTTCTTCTCTTTCTTCTCCTTTCTTTACCTCCTCCACCTCTTTCCATCTTTCCCTTCCTCCCCCGGTCGCCTCCTCAGTCCTCTGCCCTCTTCTCTTCCTCTCTTTCCTTCTTTAGCGCCTCCTCCTATTCCTCCTCCACCTCCTCTATCTTTACCTCCTTCTCCTACTCCTCCTCCAGCTCCTCTGTTTATATTTTCCCCTCCTACTTCTCCTCGTTTCTTTTCTTTCTCCTATGTATCCACCTCCTCGCTCCTGCGTCCTTTTATCCTACCTCCTACATTTCCTTCTCCCTCTCTTTCCTCTGGCCTTTTCTCCTCGCCTCTTCCTCTTTGCCTCATTACTCTCCCCCCCCCCGCCCCCCCATCTATTCTACTCGCCCCCATGATCCCTCTTTCCTCTTCTTTCTCGTCTCCTCCTTCTCCTCCTCCACGTCTTCCCATTTTTAGTCTTCCTCTTCCTCTTTCCAGTCTTTTTTTTTTTTCGTTCCTCCTCTCGGTGTCACCATTTTCTTTCCCTTCACTTCTTTCCTTTTTCTCCTGTTCTTTCGTCTTTGCCTCTTTGCCACCTAATCATCGCTCCCTTCCTCCTTCCTCTCCTATTTTCCCCTTCCCTCGTCTGCTTCTTTCTTCCTTATCTCCCTTCTCTTCTCCTCCTCCTTCTTTTTTTCCTTCTCAGATAGTCTTCTCTTTTGTTTCCTCTTCTCCTACTTCTCCGGCTCTTTCCGTCTTTTCTCCCTTCCCTCTTCCCTCCCTCGCTTCTTCTTTCCATTTACCTCCTGCATTTCTCTTCCCCCATCCTTTTTTCCCTCTCCCCTTCTCTTCCCCTCCTTACCTCTTTCTTCTTCTATTCATCCACCTTTTTCCCTATCCTCCTCTCCTTCTCTCTCCTTCTCTTCTCCTCCTTCCCCTCTCCTCTTCCCCTCTTTCCTTCTATTTATCCACCTTGCTTTTCCCCATCCTCCCTCTCCCTCTCCTCTTCTCTCCTCCCTCCTTCCCCTCTCTCCTCTTCCCCTCTTTTTTTCTATTTATTCCGCCTTGTTTTTCCCCATCCTCCTCCCTCCTCTTCCCCTTCCCCTTTACTTTCTTATTCATCCAATTTTTTCTCTCTCATCTCTCTCTCTTTTCCCTCTCTCTCTCTCTCTCTCCCCTTTACTTCTATTCATCCACCTTTTTTCCCCATCCTCCTCTCCCCCTCTCCCTCTTCTCCTTCCTCCTTCCCCCTCCCTTCTTCTTCCTCTTCCTCTTCTTTTTTTCTATTTATCCTCCTTGTTTTTCCCCCTCTCTCCTCCTTCTCCTTCTCCTCCCTCTCTTCTCCTCCTTTCCCCTTCTCCTATTTATCCGCCTCTTCAAGTTTCCCTATCCTCCTCTCCCTCTCCTCCTCTTCTCCTCCTTCCCCTCTTTTTCTATTTATCCGCCTTGTTTTTCCCTCTCTTCTCCTCTCTCCCGCTCTCTCCTCCTTTCTCCTCCTTCCCCTCTTTTTTTCTATTTCCATCCTAGCCTTTGCTTTTCCCTCTCCTCCTCCTCCCTCTCCCCCTCTCTCTCCTCCTCTTTCTCCTCCTCCTTCCCCTCTTTTTTCTATTTATCCGCCTTGTTTTTCCCTCTCCTCCTCTCCCCCTCTCCTCCTCTTCTCCTTCTTCCCCTCTTCCCCTCTTTTCTTCCACTTATCCGCCTTGCTTTTCCCTCTCCTCTTCCCCTCTCCTCCTCTTCTCCTCCTTCCCCTCCTTCGCATAAGCCTAATAAGTTTAAGGTCGAGCCGTTTCAGTCCCATAGGCCTTCAGGCTTTTCGGTCCTCTCTCTTCTCGTCTTTTCTTTCTCTTTTTACCTCTCACTTTCGCCTCCCTTCTCTGCATTCTTAGATCTTTCTTTTTTCTTTCTATCGTTACTGCTATATCCATTATTCTCGTGTCCTTCTCTTCCCCCATTTAATGATTTTAGTGTAATGCCATATTTCTTATCATTCTCTCCCTTTCTGCTGTGTGTTCAGTCCTCGCTTAATCTTATTAGATCTCCTCTCTCTCTCTCTCTCTCTCTCTTCTCTCTCTCTCTCTCTTTCTCTCTCTCTCTCTCTCTCTCTCTCTCTCTCTCTTGTCATTCTCTTTCTCCCTCTCTTTCTCTCTCTCTCTCTCTCACCCTCTCTCTCTCTCCCTCTCTCTCTCTCCCTCATCTCTCATCTCCATCTCATCTCTCTCACTCTCTCTTTCTCTTTCTCTCTCTCTCTCTCTCTCTCTCTTTCTTCCTCTTCTTACCTCCCTTTCCTACTCTTTTGTCATTCTCTCTCTCCCTCCTTTTCTCTCTCTCTTCTTCCTTCTTTCCCCCACCCTCTTGTCTCCCTCTTTCTTTCCCCCATCCTCATTCCATCCATCCCTCTACCTCTTCTCTTCCTTCTCTCCTCTCTTCTCCTCTTCCTCTTCTTACCTCCCTCCCTTTTGTTCTCTCACCTTCCTCTCTTCTCTCCTTTCTATCTTCGCTCTTCACTTTTTTTATCTTCTATTTCCCTCTTCTCTCTCCTCTCTCTTTCCTCTCTCCTCTCTCTTGCCTCCCACTGGTCCCTTTCTCCTTCTCTTTCTTCTTTCGTCTTTCAGTTTTTTCTCCTCCTCTACTTCCATTTCTATCTTCCTCTTCTTCTCCACTTTTTTCTCCTCTACTTCCACTTCTATCTTCCTCTTCTTCTCCACTTTTTCCTCCTCTACCTGTTTCTTT
>NC_091569.1:41435775-41443275 GCF_042767895.1 Penaeus vannamei | reverse complement strand
TTTTTCTTTATTTATTTTCTTTATTTCGTGTTTGTTAGTCGCAGAAAAATAACAAATCACTTTCATTGGACCATCGAGATTTTTTTTCTCCAAAGAGGCTCAGACTTAACACAAGAGCAATAAAGAATCACTAATCTTATCCACCGCCTTGTCTATCTTAACACCTCTAACCATTTCTCATATTTTAAGACACAGATTTACTACCCATTTATCTATCTATCTACCTAACTAACAAACAATTCCGATCTGAGAACAAACGCCCGTAGAAAAACACTTACAAAGACCCCTATGGCAGTCAGAGATATACCCCTGTGGCAGTCAACGAAAACCCCTGTGGGAGTCAACGAAAAAAAACCTGCGGCAGTGAGCGAAAAAAAACCGTGACAGTCAATTACATTAAATAAACCAACAAGAACACTCACCAGCGCCTGAACAATGGGCGGCACAAAGACGCAAGAACGGTATTTCGTATTCAAGATAAGGACCCTGGGAGTTTGTGTTGTGTGCTTGGGCGTGCGTGTGTGTGTTTGCATATTCGCGTGTTTCTTTTAAGATGAAAGAGGTATACACAAACAAAAAAAAAGAAAAAAAAGAAAAGGGAGAAAAACTGGGCATGTAAAGTGAGCAAAGAGAGCAATGAATAAATGTTAAAAAAGATAAAAGGTGAGTCCACCCACGCTTAATGTACCCATGAACACATTAGTTCAGGCTCACGTTCCCCTTATCGACCCGGGTTATATTGTGTGCTTTACCCCGAAGTGACGGCCAGCTTTAACGGCCGGCAAATTATGCAGACCATTTGTTTCCTATTTAGAAATGCATGAAATGTCATCCCATGATAGTTTGTTCTTGCCTTTCTCTCTCTTTCTCTCTCTCTGCCTCTGTTTGTCTGTCTGTCTTTCTGTTTCTCTCTATATATCTATCTATCTATCTATCTGTCTATCTATCTTTGCTTTTCTCTCCATCTATCTATCTATCTCTGCTTTTCTCTCTCTATCTATCTATCTCTGCCTTTCTCTCTCTCTCTCTCTATCTATCTATCTCTGCCTTTCTCTCTCTCTCTCTCTCTCTCTCTGTCTGTCTGTCTGTCTGTCTGTCTCTCTCTCTCTATCTATATATCTATCTATCTATCTACCTCTGCCTTTCTATCTACCTTTACCTTTCTCTCTCTCTCTCTCTCTCTCTCTGCTCTCTGCTCTCTCTCTCTCTATATATATATATATATATATATATATATATATATATATATATATATATATATATATATATATATATATATATATTTCGCCCTCGTTCTTATATATATATATATATGCATATATATATATATATATATATATATATATATATATATATATATATATATATATATATATATATATACACTGTATCTATTTAGCTATCTATTTTGCTCCACCCCCATCTCTGTGTCTCCCCTCTCTGTCCCCTTCTCCATTCCCTCCCCTCTCTCTTTCTTTCTCTTCGTCTCTCTCCTCTTTCTCTCTCTCTCTCTCTCTCTCTCTCTCTCTCTCTCTCTCTCTCTCTCTCTCTCTCTCTCTCTCTCTCTCTCTCTCTCTCTCTCTCAAAGTCAAATAATCTCCATTAATTAATTTTAAGAAATACAAGAAACGGAATAAACAAAACGAAAAGGCGCCTCCGTTTCCTTCCTTTTCTCCTAAAGATTATTTGCCTCTTGGAGTCAAGTTGCAAATTTTAACAAAGCGAACGAGATGAGAAGAAAAGTTTTGCTTCGGAATATTTTATTTTTACTTTCTTTTTCTTCAAATCTTACATTTCGCCCTCGTTCTTAGCTGCTCTCGGGCCTTCTTCTTCGCTGGGTCTATTATCTTTGTCTTTTATTCTCTCCTCTTTTGTCTTCACCTTTTCTTCTCCTGTTCTGCCTTCTCCACTTTTTTTTTACCTCCTTTTTCAAGTTCGTCTTTACATGTTCTTTTTCTTATCTTTAATATGGTTTCTTGCTCTTCTTTATGTCGTCCTTTTCCTCCCTCTTCCTCTCTTCTCCAGCAGTGACTCTAATTCATATTTCTTTCTGTTCCATCGTTCCATCTCTCATTTCCATTTTCTCTTCTCGGTTTCGTTCTCTCTTTCCTTTTTCTCTCTCTCAACTCCTCTTCTCCTCCTTCCTCGTCTTTCTTCATTGCCGTTTCTGCTCTCTCTTTCATTTTTTTCTTTCCTCCTCTTTCTCCACTTCCTTCTTATCCAACCTTCTCTTCCTCTCTTCCTCTCCTCCTCTCCCGTCTTGCTATTCAACCCTTGTTTTCCTCCTCCTCCTTATTTATTGCTTCTTTTCACTCATCCTCCTCCTCTACTCATTCCCCCCTAGTTTTCCTTCCTCCTCCCTCCCTCTTTCCTCCTCTTCCATCTTCTTCTCCTCCCTCCTCCACCCTTCTCCTTTCCTCTCCTAGGCCCTCCCTCCTCTTCTCTCCTCCTCCTTTTCATCGTATTCCACCTCCTCCTCCTCCTCCCTTCTCTCGTCTTACAACTCTCCCTCCTTCTCTTCCAATCGCTCATTCTATACCTCCTTCCCTTCTCTTCCACCTCCTCCTCCTCTCTCTACTCCTCTTCCAATCTCCAACTCATCCATCCTCATCCTCATCCTCCTTCTCCCCCTCCTTCTCATCCTCCTCCTCCTCTTCCTCCTCTCCCCCTTCTCATTCTCATCCTCCTCCTTCCTCCACCTCTTCCTCCCTCCTCGTGCTCCTCCTCCTTCCTCTATCCTCCTCTTTCTCCTCTTCTTCTTCTTCCTCTTCTTCCTCCTCCTCCTCTTCTCCTCCACTCCTTTTCCTCCTTTTCCTCCTTTTCCTCCTTCTTTCCCCCTTCCTTCCCCCTCTCCTACCCTCCTCCTCCTCCCTCCCTCCCTCCCTCCTCCTCCCTCCCCCTCCCTCCTCCCTCCCTCCCCCTATCCCCTCCTCCCTCCCTCCCTCCCTCCCTCCCTCCCTCCCTCCCTCCTCCTTTCCCTCTCCCTCCCTCCCTTCCTCCTCCTCCTCCTCCTCCTACTCCTCCTCAGTGACGCAACAGTCATTAGATTCAAGAGCTCCTTCCTTTGCCTCGATGAATGGCCGGAGGGGGGGGGGGGGCTCACACAGAGAGTGAAATTGCTTTTTTTTCTCTCGTTTCTTATCTTTTCGTTTAGTTATTAAAGCGTTCTCTCTCTCTCTCTCTCTCTCTATCTATCTATCTATCTATCTATCTATCTATCTCTCAAACTCTCTCTCTCTCTCTCTCTCTCTCTCTCTCTCTCTCTCTCTCTCTCTCTCTCTCTCTCTCTCTTCTCTCTCTCTCTCTCTCTCTCTCTCTCTCTCTCTCTCTCTCTCTCTCTCTCTCTCTCTCTCTCTCTCTCTCTCTCTCTCTCTCTCTCTCCCTCTCTCTCTCTCTCTCTCTCTCTCTCTCTCTCTCTCTCTCTCTCTCTCTCTCTCTCTCTCTCTCTCTCTCTCTCTCTCTCTCTCTCTCACTCACACACACTCTATCTCTCTTTCTTGATTTATTCCTTTATATCTCTCTCTCTATGTCTCTCTGTCTTTCTCTCTCCATCTCTTCTTCTCTCTCCCTCTGTCTGGAAAACGATTATGTAAGAAAGCGAGAAGGAAAGAAGACCGAACACAACGAACAAACAGAAGGAAGCGCACAGCACAAGAGAGAGAGGAAGCGACCGAGATAAACAAAAGCCAAGGATCGGGAGAGAGAGAAGGCAGATAAAAGAATGGAGAGAGAAGAAGGGGTTCAAAGACGTCCGTGGAAGCCAAAGGAAAGGGAGGGGAGGAAAGAGAAGGGGGTTCAGGGAGGCAAAGGAGGGGTAGGATATGGGGTTCAAGGAGGCAGAGGAGGATGAGGAGAAGGGTTGAAGGAGGCGAAGGAGGAGGGAGAAGAGGTTCAAGGAAAAGGAGGGGGAGGATATGGGGTTGAAGGAGGCAAAGAGGAGGAGGAGAAGGTTGAAGGGAGGGGGAGAAGAGGTTCAAAAAGACAAAGGAGGGGGGAGAAGAGGTTCAAAAAGACAAAGGAGGAGAAGGATATGGGGTTCAAGGAAGCAAAGAAGGATGAGGAGAAGGGTTGAAGGAGGCAAAGGAGGGAGAGGAAAAGGAGCTGAAAGGGAGAGCCATGAGGAGCCAAGGTGGGGGTGGGGAGACGCAGAGGACGGGGGTTCGAAAAGCAAAAAAGAAAGAAAAGCTGCGGTTCAAAAATGACAAAATGACCAACGGAACGAGAAGGGAAAGAAATCTGAAAATCCGAGAAAAGGAAGAGACGAGAAAGGGGTGAGAACCGAAGGAGGGAGCCTTGAAGGGGCTTCTGGGACGCAACGAGAGTCTTCCTAATGAAGCAAACTTTTCTATTTTGCAATTTTCTGAAGAGATGATGAAGCTTCTTCTTGTATTTGTTTATTTATTCATCAATTTAATAGGTATAAGATCAAATAACTAATTTAGCAGAAACATAATCGTAAATTGATAAATAGATAACAATAAAAACCGATAAAAGAGGGAATAATTAACCATATGATGAACCAATTAATAAGAGCTAAGAGAATTAGATAAATTACCCAATGAAAAGCGAATAAATAACGTGAAGACCAAAAGAGCAAACTAAAATATCAAAGAAAATAGATAATTTGTTGAGGAAATAAAACGACAGATAAACATGTAAATAAGAGAAAACAAATAAAGAAAAATAAGAAAAATCCGTAGCGCGTAGACATGGAAATAAGAGAAAAAATAAGGAAAATAAGGAAAAAAAATCGTAGCGCGTAAACATGGAAATAAGAGAAAACAAACGAAGGAAAATAAGCAAAAAATAAAGATTTTTTTCCGTAGCGTGTAAACATAAAAATGAGATAAAACAAGCGAAGAAAAAACAAGAAAAATCCGTAACGCGTAAACATGATAACAAAAGAAAACAAAGAAAAATAAGAAAAAATCGAATCGCGTAAAAATAGAAATAAAAAAAAAAACATCATAGCGCGTGAAGATACAAACAAACGAAAACAAACCAAAAAAACAATACGAAGAGCAACCAAACGAAGAAAAAAAAAAATTCCCGTAGCGCGAACGACACGGAGAGGCTGCTCATCCATCTCCCTGACGGATGATCGAGGCCGCTTGCCCGCTTATTGTCTGTAAGGCGGATGACGGAATAATTTCACCCTCCCAGGAGACACAAAGGATCAAAGGACGGCGAGAGGGAATCGTGGGAGACTCCTTCCCACGTCGGTGTGTGGGAGTGAGAGAGAGAGAGAGGGGGGGGGAGAGAAAGAAAGAGAGAGAGAGAGAGAGAAAGGAGAGAGAGAGAGGGGGGGATAGAAAGAGAGAGAGAGAGAGAAAGGAGGGAGTGAGAGAGAGGGGGATAGAAAGAGAGAGAGAGAGAGAGAAAGGAGGGAGAGAGATAGGGGGGTAGAAAGAAAGAGAGAGGGAGAGAAACGGGGGAGAGAGAGAGGGTGATAGAAAGAAAGAGAGAGGGAAAGAGAAAGAGAGAGAGACGGAGATGAGACAGAGACAGAGGCAGACGGATTGAAGAGAGAGAGAGACAGAGATTAAAAAAAACGCAAAATAAATCAGCTTTCCTCTCCAAGGCATCTGAAAACGCGTCTTTCTCTCTCTCTCTCTCTCTCTCTCTCTCTCTCTCTCTCTCTCTCTCTCTCTCTCTCTCTCTCTCTCTCTCTCAACAACAAAAAAAAAAAAGTATGAGAGACTATCATTTACCCCCTTCCTTTCATACCCCCCCACCCCTCACTTTTCCCTTTTCTCCCTCTCCGCTTTTCCGTTTCCCCTCTTCCTCTCTTCCTACATCCCTCACGGAAAAACATCATAACGGAAGACCAACAAATAACACCATAACTGCTTGTCTGGCTCCCTGTTGTTCTGGCGAAACCCTTCGTGTTCGAAAAAGGAAGGGGGGGAGAGGAGGAGGGGGAAGGAAAGGAAGGGGAGAGGGAGAGGAGGGGGAAAGAAAAGAAGGGAAGAGGGAGAGGAGGGGGAAAGAAAGGAAGGGAGGGGAGAGGAGGGGGAAAGAAAGGAAGGGAAGAGGGGAGAAGAGGGGGAGGAATGGAAAGGAAAGGGGAGGGGGGTAAAGGAAAGGAAGGGGAGGGAGGGGGAGAAGAGAAGTGGCAACGGAAGGGAGAGGAGCGGAAAAGAAGGGAAGGAAGAAAAGAAAGGAGGAGGGGCAGCGGAAGTGAGAGGAGAGAGGAGAGGAAAGCAAGGGAGGGAGGACAAAAGAAAAAACATACATATGTGTGTGTCTTTATATCTATACATCTCTCTCTCTCTCTCTCTCTCTCTCTCTCTCTATCTATCTATCTATCTATCTATCTATCTATCTATCTATCTATCTATCTATCTATCCATCTCTCTCTCTCTCTCTCTCTCTCTCTGTCTATCTATCTATCTATCTATCTATCTATCTATCTATCTATCTATCTATCTATCTATCTATCTATCTATCTATCTATCCATCTCTCTCTCTCTTTCTCTATCTATCTATCTATCTATCTCTCTATCTATCTATCTATCTATCTATCCATCTCTCTCTCTCTCTCTCTCTGTCTGTCTGTCTATCTATCTATCTATCTATCTATCTATCCATCTCTCTCTCTCTCTCTCTCTCTCTCTCTCTCTCTGTCTATCTATCTATCTATCTACCTATCTATATATATATGTGTGTGTGTGTGTATCTTTATATCTATACATCTCTCTCGATATCTATCTATCTATCTATCTATCTATCTATATGTATGTGCGTGTGTGTGTGTGTGTATGTATGCATGTGTGTGTATATATGTGTGTATCTTTACACACACACACACACACACACACATACACACACACACACACACACACACACACACACACACACACACACACACACACACACACACACACACACACATATTACACACACACATACACACACACACATATATATATTTATATATATATATATATATATATATATATATAAATATATATATATATATATATATATATATATATATATATATATAAATAAAAATATATATATATATATATATATATATATATATATATATATATATATATATATATATACATATGTGTGTGTGTGTATGTGTGTGTGTGTGTGTGTGTGTGTGTATACATATGTATATATGTATATACATACATATGTATGTGTGTGCATATATTGTTTCCCTCCCCTTCCCGGGAACGCCCGCGCCCGTGATCCGTCTCCCGCCCGTCTCGTAGCAGCGTTCATCGCAGAAAATCGTCTCCTAACATATTGTTAGCTTGGGGGGGGGGGTTAACGGGGGAAAGAGAAGGGTGTCAGTAAGGGGGGGGAGGGGGAAGGGGATCATCGGAGGAGGAGGGAGGGGGGTTAGTAAGGGGGAGGGGGGAAGGGGATCATCGGAGGAGGGGTGGGGAAGAGGGTGGTGAGGAGGGGTGGGGAAGAGGGGGGTGAGGAGGGGTGTGTCCCGCACGCGACGGCCGTAATCAATTCTCCAGCAGGCGGCGGCAG
>NC_091569.1:41354465-41356965 GCF_042767895.1 Penaeus vannamei | reverse complement strand
ATATATACATGATACTATGCAGTCTATTAAAACATGTGGATATACCCTTCCATACTCACTAAAAAAACATATAGGCACACAACGCACACACAAATACATACACACAAATAAACAATCATAAACAAAAACATACAAACAAATACACACACACAAGAAACAAACAAACAAACACACACGCGCACAAATAGACACAAACACACAAACAACACACACGCGCAAAAAAAAAAAAAAAAACACAAACCTATCCACACTCACACCCTACACTCCATCACAAACACAAACATCCTCCCTCCCCCTCCCCCTCCTCCCCCATCCCCCAACCACCCACACGCAAACCCCGACCCCCCCCCCCCGCACGCAACCCCACGCCTACCCCTTCGCACTCCTCGCACGCGCACGCAAATTCCTCGCATAGCATCCTTTTACCGCGAAGATGCTGATATTTATGCTTATACCTTTACTCATTCTTATACTCATACTCATACTTATACTTATATTTTACTTATATTTTTACTCATATTCATACACATATTTATTCATACTTTTTCCTTCTCATACTTATATTCATACTCATACTTATACTCATACTCATACTTATACTCATACTCATAATTATACTCATATTCATAATTATACTTATACTCATACTTAAACCTTAGCTTATAACCATATAATCACACTTATGTGTATGTTTATAGTTAAAGATTTGCTAATGCTTATACTCACACTCGTACTCATATTCATACTTAAATTTACAGTTTTACTTACACTTATACATATACTAACACATATTCATTCTTACGCTTACACTCATACTTACAATCATACTCATACACATAGTTACACTCATACTCATACTTACACTCTGAGTTACACTCATACTCATATTGTTATCGACAATTATACTTACACTCATATCAATACTCCTACTTACACTCATACTTATACTCATACTTACACTCATACTTACACTCAAACTTATACTCATACACATATTGACACATACAGACCTCATATCACGGCGATGATGATGATTCGCATTTTTCATTCAGGAAATGAATTTTTGGATTATTACTCCATGTTATTAGATACAGACATGTGGTATACTTACATACGCACATACATGTGTGCGTGCAGTGTGTATGAACGTATAGGTGGAGTTGTGGGTATGTTGGTAGACATATGTAAAATGCACTGACGCTTCTGTTATCTCTCTCATTTTCTCTATCTATGTATCTATTCTCTCTCTCTCTCTCTCTCTCTCTCTCTCTCTCTCTCTCTCTCTCTCTCTCTCTCTCTCTCTCTCTCTCTCTCTCTCTCTCTTTATTCACTATTAATTTCCCTATTTCTTCTCCGTCTGTCCTTCTTCTTCTACCTTTTATATATGTGCTGATGCCGAGAAGGTGACCTTTATATATATATATATATATATATATATATATATATATATATATATATATATATATATATATATACATTTACACATATATACATATATATACATATATGTATATATGTGTGTACATATGTAACTATTTTTCCTTATTTTTTTCCTTTTTTTTCTTTTTTATATATTTCCTTTTCTTTCTTTCTTTCGTTCTTTCTTGTTCGCCATGAACGATTTTTTCCTCTCTTCTGGAAATGATTATGAGCCAGATTTTGCCTTTCCGTCCGGAGGCTTTCAGGCTCCCACGCTCCGCTCAGCCACAAAACCACTTGAGTAAAAGAGAGAAAAAATGAGTGACGAGGGAGTGGGAGAGGAAGGGAGGGACGGAGGGGAAGGGGGAGGGAGGAGAAAGGGAAGGGGAGGGGAGGAGAGTAGAGAAAGGAGTGGGTGAAGAAGGGATAATTTTTAGTGAGAGAGAGAAGGGGGGGGAGAGAAAAACAGAGAGAGAGAGAGAGAGAGGGAGAGAGAGAGAGAGAGAGAGAGAGAGAGAGAGAGAGAGAGAGAGAGAGAGAGAGAGAGAGAGAGACAGAGAGAGAGAGAGAGAGAGGGAGGGAGGGAGGGAGAGGGAGAGAGAGAAATAACTAAAGAGTGTTGAGTGTGAAATCAAAACAAAGACATGAAAGAAAACGGGATAAAACGAAGGAAAACGGGAAGTGGTTCTTTCTCTCCTCGAAAGGCTTTGGGATATTAGCGAGGCATACTTCAGGGAAGGGAAAGAGACGCAGAGCCGAGGAAAAACAGGTGAGGAAAAAATAAAGATCGACAGAGACACGACAGGTGAATATAGTAGAGGTATTTACTAGACGAAGATTTTTGTAGAATTGTAGTGACATTTTGGTACAAGTTCTTGGGAGCAGTCTACGAAATGTAAGTATGTAGAGATAAATATATCGAATTTCAGTGATCAATTTGGAGTTCAAGGTATGCACGCATACAAACACACACACGGACAAACAAACAAACACACACACACATATTCAAACAACGCACATACACACACACCAGTTCAAGCATTCACACACAAGCAAACAAAGACACATACACAAACAAACA
>NC_091569.1:41339465-41341965 GCF_042767895.1 Penaeus vannamei | reverse complement strand
TCCCTCTTCCCTCCCCTCCTCCTCCTCTCCTTCCTCCCCTCCTCCTCCTCTCCCTCCTCCTCCTCCTCCTTCTCCTTCCTTCCCTCCTCCCCCACCCTCCTCCTTTTCTCTCACCCTCTTTCTCCTTCCTCCCTTCTCCTCCCTCTCCTTCCTCCGCCCTTCCTCCTCCCTCCCCTCTTCCTCCCTCTCTTTCCTCCCTCTCCTCCCCCTCTCCTTCTTCCCCTCCTCCTCCCTCTCCTTCCTCCCCTCCTCCTCCCTCTCCTTCCTCCCCCTCCTCCTCCCTCTCCTTCCTCTCAGACCACCGCCATTCCACCCGCCCTTCCCCTCCTTCCTCTCCTTCCTCTCCTCCTTCTCCCTCTCCTTCCTCCCTCCTTCTCCCTCTCCTTCCTCCCCTCCTCCTCCCTCTCCTTCCTCCCCTCCTCCTCCCTCTCCTTCCTCCTCCTCCTCCCCCTCTCCTTCCTCCCCTCCTCCTCCCTCTCCTCCCTTTTCCTCCTCCCTCTCCTTCCTCCCCTCCTCCCCCTCTCCTTCCTCCGCCCTTCCTCTCCTTCCCCTCAGACCACCGCCATTCCCCTCCTTCTTTCCCAAACCAATGCTGCTCCCCTCCTTCCTCCCTCTCCTCCTCCGCCCTTCCCTCCTCCCCTCCTTCCTCCCTCTCCTTCCTCCTCCTTCCTCTCCTTCCTCCCCTCCCTCCTTCCCTCCTCCCTTCCCCCTTCCCTTCCTCCTCCCTCTCCTTCCCTCCCTCCTCCTCCCTCCTTCCTCCTTTCCCCTCCTCCCTCTCCTTCCTCCATCCTTCCCCTCCCTCTCCTCCCCTTCTCCTCCCTCTCCTTCCTCCGCCCTTCTCCTCCCTTCCTCTCCTTCCTTCCCTCCTCCTCCTCTCCTTCCAACTTCCTCCCCTCCTCCTCCCTCTCCTTCCTCCGCTCTTCCCCTCCTCCCTCTCCTTCCTCCCTTCCTCCTCCCTCTCCTTCCTCCCCTCCTCCTCCCTCTCCTTCCTCCTTCCTCCCCTCCTCCTCCCTCTCCTTCCTCCGCCCTTCCCTCTCCTTCCCCTCAAACCACCGCCATTCCACCGCCACTCACTCGGCTCTCGACTCCCATGCGATTCTCATGACCGGACTTCCGCTGAGAGAGTTCCGTCAGCTGACCCAACGGCCGCTCCGTTGCCTCTCGATATCCGTTTGTTTGCTTGTTTGGGTGTTTGTTCGGGGGTTTGTTTGTTTATGTAGGTACCTCGCTCTCTGTCTGGCTGTTTTGTTTGTGTTTATGTATGTATTGTTGGTTTTTGTGTATATATTGTTGGTTTTTATTTATATATTGTTTGTTTTATTTATATAGTTTTTTATGTATATATTATTTGTTTTTAAGTATAAATTGTTTGTTTGGGTGTTTGGATGTTGGTTTGGGTGTTTGTTTGTTTGTTTGTTTATCTTTGTATGTAGCTCACTCTCTGTCTGTCTGTTTGTTTTTGTGTATGTATCTTTTTCTCTGTCTGTTTGTTTGTCTTTCTGAAGTTTGTTTTCTGTATCTCGCTCTCTGTCTGTATGTTTGTTTCCTTGTTTGTTTGATTGTATGTATGCTTGTTTTGATATTTGTGTCTTTCCTCTGTCTGCCTGTTCGTATCTATTAATTTGTTTATCAGTTTATCTCTCTATTTTGTCTAGTTGTCCGTGTGTATCTGATTATGAGTATGTGTGTATATGCGCCATCGTTTGTATATGTACAGTTGTGCATATTCGTTTTCTTATCTGCAATATATATACCCGAGCTGATGAAGAGATAAACAGACTTAAAAGAAAGAAAAAAATAATCTCCATTACCATAATAAAAGGGAAAAAAAATCATCGTACCCATCTATTTAAATGACTCCCAAGATAACTCTATTCGCGTGTTCATAAGGCACGGTTTTGGCGCTCCAGCTGGGCCCGCTTCTTGCTGTCGCCCGAGTGAAAGGCTGTCTATCGGTGGGGCGGTGACAGCCAGTGACGGGGCGGCGTAAATAAACAGCGAGGAAGTGGAACGGAGGGAGAGCTGTCGACATCAAAGCATCGTCGCTGGGAGAGAGAGGGGGGGGTGGAGGGGGGAGGAGAGAGGAGGAGGGAGGGAGGGAGGGAAGAGGAGGAGGGAGGGAAAAGGAGGAGGGAGGGAGGAAAAGAGAGAGAAAAAGGGAGGGAGGGAGAGAGAGAGGGGGTGGAGGAGGGAGCGAGAGAGGAGGAGGAAGAGAGAGGGAGAAAGATAAAGAGAAGGGAGGATAGAGGGAGGGAGAAAGAGAGAGGGAGGGAGGGAGAGAGAGAAAGATAGAGAAGGGAGGGAGAAAGGAAGGGAGAGAGGGAGGGAGAAAGAAAGAAAGAGAGGGAGGGAGGGGAGGGGGGAGAGAGAGAAGGAGAGGGAGGGGAGAGAGGGAGAGAGGGAGAAAGAGAGAGAAGGAGAGGGAGGGAGGGAGAGAGAGAGGAGGAAAGGTTGAGAGAGTACGTACATCTGTGAGAGAGAGAGAGAGAGAGAAACAAAT
>NC_091569.1:41329465-41334465 GCF_042767895.1 Penaeus vannamei | reverse complement strand
CTTCCTCCTCCTCTTTTTCCTCCTCCTCCTCTTCTTCCTCCTCCTCATCTACTTCCTCCTCCTCTTCTTCTTCCTCCTCCTCATCTACTTCCTCCCCCTTCTTTACTTCTGCTACTACTACTGCTATTGCTACTACTGCTGCTGTTTATTTTTTTCTTTCTAAATATTCATTTATCTATTTTTATATGTTTCTCTCTACATATTTATCCGTCCATATCTTTTCCTCTTTATGTATCTCTATATCTGTATATCTATATCTCTCTCTTTATTGTTGTTCCCATTGTCACTATCATTGATATTATAATTATTATATTGTTGATGATATTGTAATTGTTGATGTTATCATTAAGAACATTATATGCAACTCAAAATGAAATAAAACAATACAGTATCAGTGTGAAAAAGAAAAAAAAATTGTCCTTCCCCCTTTCCCCTTCCCTCTACTATGCCCAATGTTTCTCTCCACTTATCTTTACATATCTATCCGTCAATATCTTTTCCTCTGGTTCATCTGGTTGCTCTCTCTCTCTCTCAATCTCTCTCTCTCTCTCTCTCTCTCTCTCTCTCTCTCTCTCTCTCTCTCTCTCTCTCTCTCTCTCTCTCTCTCTCTCTCTCTCTCTCCTCTCTCTCTCTCTCTCTCTCTCTCTGCCTCTCCCTCTTCCTCTTCCCCTCTCTCTCTCTCTCCCACGTCCGTCGCTTCCTCCCTCTCTCTCTCTTCCTCCCTCTCTCTCTCTTCCTCCCTCTCTCTCTCTCCTTCTCTCTTTCCCTCCCTCCCTCCCTCCCCTTCTATACCTTTACTCCTCTTCCTACCGTCTCTTCCTTTTCTTCCTTCCCTCGTTTCTTCTTCCTTATGCCTAGCCCTTACTCCCACACCCTTTCCTCCCTCCTCCTTCCCCTTTATCTTCTCCTCTCTCCCCTATCTCCCTTTTATCTCTCATTCTCATTCTCCTCCTCCTATATCCCTTCCCCCTCCCTCCTCATTTCTTCTCCTTCCCTCTTCCTTCTCCCCTCTCCCCTTTACTCCCCAGTTCCTCACCCTCCACATCCCCTTCATCCCTTTACCCCCTTCCCCTCTCCTCTCTCTCCCCTTACCCCCCACACACACACCCCTTTCACTCCTTTCCCTTCCTTCTCCCATCTCCCCCTCTTCCTCTCCCCCTCTCCCTCTTCCCCCTCCTCCTCTCCCCCTCTCCCTTTCCCTCTCGCTCCCCCCCTCTCTCCCCCTTTCCTCCTCCTCTTCTCTCTCCTCCCTCTCCTCCTCTCCCCCTTTCCCTCTCTCCTCCTCTCCTCCCTCTCCCTCCTTTCCCTTTTCCTCCCTCCTCCCTTCCCCCTCCTCCTCTCCTCTCCCTCTCTCCCCCTTTTCCCCCACTCCCTCCCCCCCTCCTCCTTCTCTCCTCCCTCCTCTCCCCCTCCTCCCCTCCTCCCCCTGCCCCTTCCTCCCCCTCCCCCCTCTCCCTCTCTCACCCGCCTCAAGCGCCACCCGTGTCGTAGGTTCCATGGGCGGAGGCGGGCGTGTGGGCGGGTGAACCAGCTGCCTGCGCTCCATACACGCCCGCCATCTGTGGTAGCCAGCTGGTGATATCCTTCGCTCCTTCGTGTTCCTGCCTGTGTCCTTCTACTTATTTCTTCTTATCTTTATTCTTATATTATATATTTTTATTCTTATATTATATATTTTAGTTTTTCTTCCTTTGTCTATAATTCTTCCTACCTTGAAAATATAACAGAGAGAGAGAGAGACAGAGGGAAGACGAGAGAGAGAGAGAGAGAGAGAGAGAGAGAGAGAGAGAGAGAGAGAGAGAGAGAGAGAGAGAGAGAGAGAGAGAGAGAGAGAGAGAGAGAGAGAGAGAGAGAGAGAGAAAGAGAGAGGGAGAGAGAGAAGAGACAAAGGAAGAAGAACAAAGAAAGATGAGAGAGAGAACAAAATGAGAGAGACTGAAAAACAACAAAACAAAAAAAAACAAAAAAAAGAAAAACAGAAATCTAAAGAAATTCCCCCTCCCGTCCGAACCCTCCTCCCTTCCCTCCTTTCCCCCTCCCCTCCCCCCTTCCCCCTTCCGCCCCTTCCTCCTCCCAAGGGAAGTCCCTAATGCTATTATCGCCCCTCCGGAGCCTCAGCCTGTGAGCGATTTTATCCACAATCGGATGGGTGTCACTCCGGGATGAATGTGGATGAGGTGGATAAAAGCCAAAGATAGCGTGGATGAAGGAGAAGAGAGAGAGAGAGAGAGAGAAAGAGGGACGGATGAAGATACGACCGTGGGTGGATTAAGAGTGGAAGAAGGAGACGTGGATAGAATGGATGGGGGATAGATGGGAATTGAGAGGATTGATGAAGGGAGGAGGATAGAGGAGATAGGAGGACGGAATTTTGGATGAGCGAATGGCATCAGTCCCTGAGTTGCATTTGGGGCAAAGAGGAACACAAATTGCATTTCGAATCCATTAAAAAGGATAGAGAGAGGGGGGGAGGGAGAGAAGGAAGGGGGGAGAGAGAGAAAGAGAGAAAGAGAGAAAGAGAGAGAGAGAGAGAGAGAGAGAGAGAGAGAGAGAGAGAGAGAGAGAGAGAGAGAGGAGAGAGAGGGAGGGAGAGGAGAGAGAGAAGAGAAAGAGAAAGGAGAGAGAGAAAGAATGGAGGACAGAGAGAGAGAAAGAGAGAGAAGAGAAAGAAAAGGAGAGAAGAAAAGAAATAAACAAAAAATGAGAGAGAAAAGGGGGGTGAGATAAATTTGATTTGATTTTATGTACTAAAGATGTACAAAAAAGACTACTAATGTTCCTCCTTCTAATATTACTATTGCTACTGATAGTAGTTATGATATGATAATGATTATGATAATGATAATGATGACAATAACAATCATGATAAGGATAATGATGATAATGATAATAATGAGGATGATAATGATAATAATGAGGATGATAATGATAATAATGCTAATAATGCTAATAATTACAATAATGCTAATAATTACAATAATAATAATAATAAAGATAGTGATGATATTGATAATTAAAGTGATGATAAAGATAATAATAAGAATGATAATGATAATAACAATAATGATGATAATGTTAATAATGGTAATGATAATAACAATAGTGATAATGATAATAGCAAGAGTATTAATAATTATTGTTATTATCATTATTATCATCATCATTATTATTATCATCATTATTATGATAATGATATTAATAATGATGATAATGATAATGACAGTAATAATAATGATGATGATAATGACAGTAATAATAATGATGATGATAATAATGATAATAGTAATAATAACAATAATCATTACAATGATGATAATAATAATAACAATAAATATTACAATGATACTAATGATAATAATAATAATAATAATGATAATAATAATAATAATAACAATAATGAGAACAATAATGATAATGATAATAACAAAAACAATAATAATGATAAAGACGATGATTGAAGCCATATTTTGTGTCCTATTCTCTCTCTCTCTCTCTCTCTCTCTCTCTCTCTCTCTCTCTCTCTCTCTCTCTCTCTCTCTCTCTCTCTCTCTCTCTCTCTCTCTCTCTCCTTTCCTCTCCTTATCTTTCCTCCTCTCCTTCCCTTTCTCCCCCCTCCCCTCCCCCTCCTTCTCTCTCTCCCCCTCTCCCCCTTTTTAACCCCCCTCAGTTCCCACCTACCCATCTCTCTCTCTCTATTCACTCATCTCTTCCGTTTATCCTTTCGTTTGGCCATCCTGCCGTCGTTCTCTACCCACCACCCCATTTTTAAATAATTTTCCGTGCGGTTGCAACTTGCGCTGCGGGATTGAATATTCAACGAACGATTTTATTTGCCAACCTCAACAAATCAATATCTCGCCCAAATGGAGCAATTATCTGCAATCACCATAAACTATAGTGTTGGAACGCAACGCGGCCGCAATGCATATTGTTCACACTGCAGTTTGCACCCTGGCTGTACACCATAAGCTCGAGGCTAAAAAAGTGTTATAAAATATATCTCGTTTTATGAAATAGATACTCGTGTGTACACAGCCAGATAACTGCAGTATGGTACACATTCGCGAACTTGTGTGCACATGTGTACGAAATACATACACCCGCCTAAACGGATACAAACACACACAAACGCACAGAGATTGATCCAAACACAGACAGGAACACGCAGGCAAACATCAACGCACACAAAAGGGAACAAATAAACAAACAGACAACAAAAGTGCGAATTGTAAGCACCTCGAAATTTCTGCAATAAATCCCTGCATTTCTCATTACTTCCTCATCATCACGAAAACAGCGGGGTTCAGTTCTGCTCCATTGCATGACCTGACCTTGACCTCTCTTGCCTGCAGAGATTTGATGACGTAATCTTGACCCTTAATTAATTTCAACCCTACTTTACTTACGCGAATTGCATGACCTAATCTTGGCCTTTTTCCAGATAATATTTAGATAATCTAATCTTAATACCTATTAAAAAAAAAAGGTATTTGACAACCTACTCTCATACATCCCACACACACAACACTAATCAACAACAACCCCCCAAAATCATGACCTATCCTTCACCCAAAGATGACCTATGACCCAGGATGACCCCTCTAACCACGCCCCTCTTCTCCCTCCCGCAGACAACGAGCTGGTGTTCAAGGACGCCACGGGAGGCCTGTCCATCTTCGACGCTGAGAGCCTGACGTCACGTGTTCTCGTGACCAATATCACCTTCGTGAGTATCGGGGTTCCGTGGCTGCCGCTGCCGGCTCCCTGGGACCAAAAAAAAAAAAAAAAAAAAAAGGGAAAATGATGGGTTTGCGTTTGGGGTTTTCGTTTAGATTTGTTTGTTGTTGTTTGTTTTTGGTTGGTTTGGTTGTTTCCTTGTTTGTTTGTTTTTCTATTTCTTTCTGTCTTTCTTTCACTCTTTACTTCACTTTGTCTCCCTTTCTCTCTCTCTCTCTTTCTCTCTGCCTCTGTCTCTCTCTCTCTCTCTCTCTCTCTTCTCT